>NC_059387.1:6292865-6592865 GCF_019703515.2 Myxocyprinus asiaticus
TTGGAATACTGTTCATTTTATTAAAATTAACCTTCCCAATCATAGATAAATGTAATGAAGCCCACCTGCCCACATCGCTCGAAAACCTTTTTATTAAGGAGTCAAAATTAACTCTAACTAAATCAGACAAATTTGTTGGGAATAAAATTCCCAAATACTTAATGCCCTGTTTGGGCCACTGGAAGGCGCCCGGCTGAAAAGCTGTTCCTGGGCAGTACACTGTCAGAACCAAAGCTTTGTATTTAGACCAAATGTCTCTGTATCCTGAGAACTTAGAAAAGGAATTAATAATTCTGTGGAGGAAAGGCATAGATCTAGTGGGGTTGGAAATGAATAATAAAATATCATCTGCGTAAAGCAAAAGATTATGTGCCATACCTCCCACCACCACCACTAGAAAATCATCTTCCTTTCTTATCAAAGCTGCTAATGGTTCTAGGGCAAGACAGAACAATAATGGGGAAAGAGGGCAACCCTTCCGGGTGCCCCTATCCACAGTAAAATAATCTGAAATTAATCCATTTGTTTCTACCACCGCTACCGGGTGTCTATAAAATAACTTAATCCATCCAATTAAAGTATTTCTGAACCCGTATATTACCAAAATCTTAAAAAAATAATCCCATTTCACCATATCAAATGCCTTTTCGGCATCAAGTGAGATGGCAGCGACCGGACTCTGATCCTTTGCCACTGACCACATGATATTGATGAAACACCTAATGTTACCAGAAGAGCTGCAGCCCTGAATAAACCCCACCTGATCTATATGTATAACAGATGTCATAACTTTACTTAATCGGTTAGCCAAAATTTTGGACAATATTTTTACGTCTAGCTTGCTCAGGGAAATTGGATGATAACTCTTTCTCTCGCTTAGATCTTTGTCCTTTTTAAGAATCAGACTGATCCGGGCTTGTGTCATGGTTGGCGGAAGCTTTCCATTCTTTAATGTTTCTGTATAAACTTCTAACAAAAGTGGAACCAGTTCTGTAGCATAAGATCAAAAAAATTTAGTGGCAAAGCTGTCTGGCCCTGGAGCCTTGCCTGTGGGCAAGGCCTTAATTACCTTGCCAAGCTCCTCCAAGTTTATCTCAGAATCAAGAGAATTTTTTTGCTCAGTCATAAGTTTAAGGAGTTCTAATGGTTCCACAAAGTTTTAATATCTTCATCAGTAGACGAAGACGTGGAACTATATAGATCAAGATAGAATTATTTTAAAGCATTATTAATATCAATGGCCGAGGTAAATATTTCACCACCAGCAGATTTCACTGAGGGAATGGTAGAAAAAGACTCTCTCTGCTTTATATATCTAGCCAAAAGCTTCCCTGCTTTGTCCCCTGACTCAAAGTATGACTGCCTTGCCCTGAATAGCCAAAACTCCACCTTCCGTGACAAATATTATAACTGTATTTCAATCTGGTCAATTCTCTGAGGCCATCAGATAGATCAGAAAAAATGTCTCCAAATATCTGTAAGACCAAGATTTTTACACATCCTGTGAAGCGCCAATGGTGCTCTAGGGGGCTTACACACTTTTGCTTCACTATGATCAAGGACTGAGTCCATCAATAGATTAAAGTCTCCTCCCGATATTATATCATGAGGGGTGCCAGCGGCTTGTAACATCCCTTCAAGATCTATAAAAAAAAAACCCTGAACATCAGCGTTAGGTGCATAAATATTAGCCAAAATCAAACTTTGCCCCTGAATTTCTGCTAAAACAATAATGACTCTTCCTAATTTTTATTTAGGAAGCTTCCTGCGGGGAAAGATGCATTTCTTGAAGAATCACTATATCATATTTCTTACATTTAAGAAGGGAAATAACCTTCCTTCTATTTATGGGGTGCCCCAACACATTTACATTCCACATGGAGAGACAATCCACTCATATTAACATTTGACATTTTGACATATTAGAAAAAATAAATTGTGTGTCAAAAATAAAATTATAAAGACCACATTCCAACATTAGTGCAACAATCAAACCCCAAACTTCCCCCCAAACCAAACAAACAGAAAAAAAGGAAAACGTGTGCATTAACCCCGCGCACGACAGTGCCAACTGGCATCCATCCCTCTAAACTCAAAGAGTCCATATACGTCTACAAGAGCCCCTGCGACAACTTTGCCGTCAGATTGCTCATGTCCGGTGTTTCTATACAAATTTTGTGCGACAGAATTACACAACAAAAGATAATCTATAAAACAAACTCCAGCCAATTGGTGGAATAAACACAAAGAACGTCCCGACGGTGTGTTCCTCCACAAAACAAACTACAGCCGCTAGCGGAACCAGCACAAAAAAATAAAAAAAGCCGTTCAGTTTCCTCGGACAGTCAAACGAATGTTCAGTGAGCTGGCCCATTCGACTGCTACATGAGTGCAACAAATGACCCAATCACTGCAATGTCCTGCAAAAAATACTCCACAAAACAAACTCCAACCAATAGGAGGCATAAGCACAAAGAACATGCAGATTCACCCACAACACTGTCCCGAAGGTGTGCTACTACACAAAACAAACTCCACCCGCTAGGCGGAACCAGCACAAAAAGAAACACAAAAGGCGCTCAGTTTCCTCGGACAGTCAAGTGAATGTTCAGTGAGTCGGTCCACTTGGCTGCAACGTGAGTACCACGAAATAACTTACTCAGTCCATTGACTTTATGAAGGACAACGCTTGCTGGGGACATGTAAATATTTTACGTCCATCCTTAGCATATATTCTCAATTTGGCCAGGAACATCAGTGCAAAAGCGACCTTTTGTTGATGTAAGAGTTTCTTGCATTCCTTGAATCGATCACATTTCTCTCGTCAAATTCGCAAATCCACTTTGGTCGCTAGCAGATTAGCAGCTAATTCCCTCTCTGATGACACCAGATAATCTATCCTTTTTTCAACATCCCCCACACTTGTAACCACCTCAGTGAATTTTGTATCTATGGCAGTGATCAATCGATATATTACAGCAAGATCCTCCAAGTCAGCAACAACCTTCATCAGCATTTGCGACATGTTCAACAATTCTTGCCGAATTTCCCTCACTTTTCCGGCCAAATCAGCTCCCGGGCTTGCGGCCTGCTCGGGGGTGTCAGCTTGAGCACGTAAGTTTATTTTAATGTCTCCAGAGCCCGAGAATTTTGAACTCTTTGACATATTGTCCTCCTAGAACAGTTAAGGATCAGGGTGTATTGAATCTCACCGGTTTATGACATAAAAGGTATTAAAACTAGCAAAGTGTGCAGAGCTCGCCGTTCACACATCCGAATCTCGCATGGTGTTACGTCAGGATATACAATTTTTATTAAAGAGGCCCTATTATGCTTTTTGGGATTTTAACTTTCCTTTAGTGTGTAACAGCTCTTTGTGCATGTAAAAGTCTGCAAAGTTACAAAGCACAAAGTCCACGCAAAAGGGAGTTATTCTCTCCCACAGAAAACACTGCTCAAGAACTAGAAGAAACGTGCAGTTTGTAGTCCAGCCATTTCTTCCATAAAGTATCTACGTCACTATGTAATAAATTTGCATAATGAAAGCCTACGGGCTACTTTGGCCCGCCTTCAAACAAACATAGTTATAGCAGAGGCCAGGATGAGTTGGGTTAGTGTTGTCGCCATGTCGAGATGATGCGGTTTTCTTCACTGCGAAAGCAAAACCTCTTTGTTTGGACTACCAAAGGCAGACGAATTGAAGAATCAGTGGTTAAAATTTACTTTTACCACTATTCCTCAGCAGTACAACCACAACCAATGCCGGATTTTCAATACGGTTCCTCCTGAAAGATGGTGCAGTTCCCACTTTGTTGGGACAATCTGGCACTTCATATGTGGAGTTTTGTGTTGTTGTCACGGATCCTTCTGACCCACCAACCAATTTCACTCAACCCTCTCACTCTCCTGAGTAATGATCACCCACACCTGCCTCCAATCATTGCATCAATCAACCCCTCTATATAAACCTCACTCCCCTTCCATTCTGTGTCTGGTCTCAACTTTGTGTACAGACTCACTTACCTGTATCTCCAGCGTTAACGATTCCGCTCCTCTCCAGCGACTCCTCTACTCCAAATGTTTCCTCTCTATCGACTCCAGTGTCCATCTCCTCAACGCAAGCTTCATTGTTGCAAACCCTCCACCTCAAGGAAATCACCATCTCTATCAGCATTATTCTTCAGTATGTAAACTATCACCACTGCAACCCAGTACTGTCACGTCATCACTTACCTGCTATCTTGTGTGTCAATAAATACCTGCTTGGGTTCAAACATCATCCTCAAGTCTGAGTATAGGTTACAGTTGTAGCCAGAGCAACCAGAGCACAGCTGTAGGCCTCTGCTAACCTGCTAGCTAATGTTATTGTGTTGAAATATTTTTGCTAATCAGCTGTGGGTCCACTTTTACCTATAATTGTGTAGAATTATGCAGATTGTTTGTCATTCTTACTATCATGAATAGTGATCAAGTGTGGAGATGGATTTATTTTTTACAAATGGTCATTTTAATTCTGCAATCCACTGTAGTGCTCGGCTAACTTGCTATGTAATGTTATTGTTTTGGTAAATGTTTACCACTCAGCAGTGGGCCAGCTTTTACCGAAAACTGTGTAACAAAATGGTTGATCTCAAGAGTCTTACATAATTATATAATTACAAGCTGTAATGTTACGGCTGCTATCAGTAGTCCACCGCTAACTTGCTCACTAACACTCTAATACACCCAGTAATGTCCAAATGGGAGTAAGCCTCTGTTCTCCGTTAATATCTTGGGTGTAAAAAGTTTGGCTACACCCATTCCAGCAAAAGATGACATCTTAGATGCACTACGTGTCTTTTATTTGAAGCTTTGTTAGGTTCACAATAATCAATAATCAAAGCTACAAAATTAAAACAAAAATGTTTTTTGAACATTAAAGCATGTAAACCTATTCTAGTAGACCCCCAAAATAAAATTATGAACCTGTAAATTAGCATAATATGGGCTCTTTAATAACATATTAACTCAACGCATTTGTTGTTCAATTTTATTTTCCTTTTTATGAATGTTTCATACTCTCCTCTCCTGCTGTACAGCAATTAAATTACCTTTATTGAGAACAGGCTACGAAAGTTGCGCTATAAGGCAGAGTAATGACTGATCATAAGCAGAGCTCCTGATTGATTTTTTTTCCCTAACGGGACATGATAAGCAGCAATAATGAAGACAGACAAATTATTAAGAGGAGTTTAGAAAGGTCTGATGAAGTTCGTGCAAGCTGAAATTTCCTTAGTGTTATGATCAATACAGCCTTTTTACAGTCAACAAAAGAGAAAAGGACCCAATGATTGATTTTAACTGTTGGATGCTGACTTTAAAAAAAGTTGAAATGTAGCAAAGCAGTCTTTGTGATTTACTGAATGAATGTTTGTGTGTGTACTGAACACTATATGAGGCACTTTTAGGTTGTCCATTCTTGAATGTGTACCAAGTCCCTTTAAGGCAAGTTGGTTACTCAGCGGCCATCTTGGCAATGCCCTGGACAACAGTCTTTCAATTAAGATAAATAACATGTTAAATCCTCAATACAATCTGATGACAAAAACAATTGCTTGTTTAGCACAAATTAGGCAATTTCTTTTTTCTCAGGTTGGTCCAGCCAAGAAGGTTTATAACATCTGTATAAAGCTATTTTAGCATTCCCATTCATCTAAATGGCATTCTGTCCTACACAAATCCAATTCACTTTGGACCCCAAAAGGTAGCTGTGTATAATTCTTGTCAAAAACATATTACGTGAGATCTCTTTCTAAATTATCAAAATAGCCTTTCCAAAGATCTGTTAACTTCTGAAGGGTATGTGCTAAACTAGGAGGCTAATCTGCTAGCGGTATACTAATTCTGCCCTTTATTCAACTCGGAAAGACGGAATTTCCAACTTCAGACTTGGAAAAATGCAATAGAACACTCTGAAGTCAGACTTCCAACTTGGAAACAGGAAGACTTAAACTTTTTCAGCAAATAATAAAGCATCTATGTGTCAAAGTTTATACATTTTATGATAATAAAACTTGTTTAGCAAACAAGTGTGTAAAATATGGGTAATTCTTTTTTTGACAATTGTACACCTGTAGCAAGTGCTAGCATTGCATAGTATTGTTTATCTTCCACAATTTGGTTGCTAGGAGACATTTCACTTGACAGTCGAACAGCTGCCAAGTTAACAGGAACATTGGAGTTGTGTTTCCTTATCCTTTATCTTCTGAGAATCTGTAAATGGAATGCCTTTATGGTTGGAGATAGGCATATCAAATAGGAATATCCCACATCCGACTTTGCATGGAATGCAGCATAAGCTAACTGGCTAGCATAAGCTTACCTAGTAGGCCAAATGGTTAGCTTATGAGCTAACAGAACAATAAAAATAGAAAAATAAATGTTTATTTATTCAAATCTGACAATTTAAAATTAAGTTTAACTTTTACATGGTTAAGACAACATGAATCAAAGTGATCTTATATGTTTTTTTTAATCAGGCACTGAACAGAGTACCCATTAAAAGTTATTTCAGCAAATATAATTTTTTGGGGTCCAAGGGGGATTTAATTCTAAGAGCGGATAGAATCTTGCATAACAACAGCCTTGCCGGGACTGGCTGCTGAAGCTAACCAGCTAAACCTTGACCCTTGCTGATGTGCCGATTTGCTCATTTAATTGAAAGGTGGGACTTTCTTTCCTGGAGTCACCATACTGAATACTGAAAATCGAGAACTGAGGATTTATGTATTTAACTGTGAAATAATGAGGGTCACTATCTTGGTTTATGCCGCATTTCAGCATTCTTTAAGTAACTACAATGCAAATAGTCACCATATTGAGAGGCAACTTATGAAACAATTGCACCTGATTTTTAACAGCCTTTTAAAAGTTTAATAAGCGCTTTGCCTCCAAAGAACAAAGCACATTGGACGTAAGTGGCTTAATCATTATTTTGAAGCACCTTCACACTTAAAGTTTTTTTTTTTTTTTTTGCTACCTTAATCAGCAATCCAGCCCAAAGTGAAATGTGTAATATATGCTTGTTCACTGCCTCTCAATGACTGAATTTAATGGAAAAGACTAATTCAGCTCATAGGTATAAATGCTAAGGTGAACGTCATCAGCAGTAAAGTAAGTTACCAACAGACCTCATCCATAGCACTAATGTGTGAAAAAAATAAAATAAATGCTTGTTAAAGAACATTGAAATTCTGTCATAATTTATTATTGTCATTCCAAACCTGTGTGACTTTCTTCCCTGGAACACAAAAGGAGAAATTTCAAAGAATTTATATGCTGCTCTTTTCCATGCAATAAAAGCACACAATGGACCAGTTTCTGTTAAGCCCCCAAGAGGACAAAAAAAAAAAAAAAAAAAAAAAAGGTTGAAGAAGCATAAAAAAGTCTATACATCAAATTTGAATACACACATTCAAGATTTAAAAGCTACGACAGAGGTCAGGATCTTTTAACGAATAACGGCTAACATTTTAGTCTGTTCCTCAACAGGAAATAATGTATTTTAATTTGTGGTTTAACTATTCCTCAGTCTAATGATCATTTGAAATTTCCAGTTGTTAGTTTTCTTATCAGAGCTCAAAATACAGGGCTGGTGTTGTTCCTGTGTAAAATGATCAGGCCAGCAGTTTTTGCCTTTGTAAATCAATATTTAATTCTGCAACTATCATGCTGCTCAGAAATCTAATGGTACTGTACAGCCATATGTGTTAGACTCAACTTGATGTATGCAATGTTTTGACATTGTGTCCTACACATTGTGTTTCCATTTCATACACTTTATTTTACCAGCTAATTATTATGCTCTACCATTCTCTGTTATTAAAGTCATTGTATTTTTATGGTATTTGCGTCAGCACGGGTAAAAATCTTTGACTTTTTTGGAACTGACAAAGAAACACTGAAGAAGTGGTTTCCTGTTGATTTCTTCAGGAGTGTTTATAAAAGGTAATGCTTGAAAAGAGTGCTTGTAACAAGGACATTTTGAAAATATTGTGGCTGATTCTTTTGCATGGCAGCTTCTTGTAAAGTATTTTCATTATGGCAGTCTATATGGCAGGGGCGAGACTTCATGAGGGTCAGAGAGGCACTGGTCCACCCATACTGTCATATGCCCCCCCCCCCCCCCCCAAAAGATAGTTGTTGGAATGTAAAATTTGAAAATGACAGCAGATGTCTTCGCCACATTTTTTGCTAATAAGGTTACAACCATCAGCAATACATTCTCAGCACCACACCTTGTCAAACATCTGTCTCCTGTATGCAACTCTTCTGTCTCTATGTTCTCTCCTCTGACTGACACTGAGGTCTCTAAACTCCTCCTCTCCAACCACCCCACCACCTGCTCCCTTGACCCCATTCCTTCTCACCTTCTCCAGGCCATTTATCCGTCCATCCTACCTGCACTCACACACATAATTAACACATCTCTACTTACAGGCACTTTTCCCACTAAATTTAAGCAGGCTTGAGCAACCCCGCTGCTGAAGAAACCCGCACTTAATCCCACACAAATAGAACACTACAGACCAGTCTCTCTCATCCCATTCATGGCAAAAACACTTGAAAGGGCTCTGCCTATCTCTGCCTATCTCTCACAGAACAAGCTGCTGGATGACAATCAGTCAGGCTTTAAAAGTGGACACTCCACCGAGACTGCCATGCTGTCTGTCACTGAGTCGCTGAGATGGGCGAAAGCTGAATCCAGATCATCAGTCCTGATTCTGCTGGACCTTTCTGCATCCTTTGACATAGTCAACCATCAGATCTTACTCTCTACCCTCTCCTCGCTGGGCATCACAGGAACTGTGCTTGATTGGTTTAATTCCTATCTCTCAGGTAGGTCCTTCAAGGTAGCCTGGAGAGGTGAGGTATCCAAGCCACATCATCTACTTACTGGGGTACCTCAGGGATCAGTGCTTGGGCCACTTCTCTTCTCTATATACACAACATCACTGGGACCCATCATTCAGGCACATGGTTTCTCTTACCACTGCTATGCTGATGACACGCAACTCTACTTGTCTTTCCAGCCCAACGACACCACAGTGACTGCTCGAATTTCTGCCTGCCGGGCAGACATCTCGGCTTGGATGAAGGAGCAGCACCTGCAACTCAACCCAGCCAAGATTGAACTCCTTGTCTTTCCAGCCAACCCTGCTGTTGAACACAACATCACCGTGCAGCTGGGTGCAACTACAGTAACGCCTTCCAAATCGGTCAGAAATGTAGGTGTAACCATCGACAACAGACTAAATTTCACAGACCACATCTCAAAGACCGCAAGATCATGTAGATTTACACTCTACAATATCAGGAAGATAAGACCCTTCCTCTCTGAACATGCCACACAACTGTTTGTCCAGTCACTTGTCATAACTAGACTGGACTACTGTAACTCTCTCATTGCAGGCCTCCCTGCATGTGCAATTAGACCCCTCCAAATGATCCAGAATGCAGCAGCACGTCTGGTCTTTAATGAACCAAAGAGAGCACGTTACACCACTCCTTGTCTCTCTCCACTGGCTGCCGGTTGATGCACGTATCAAATTCAAGGCTCTGATGCTGGCATACAGAACAGTCACTGGGTCTGCTCCAGCATACCTAAAATCATTTATGCAGAGCTACGCACCCACTAGAAGCCTGTGGTCGGCTAAGGAACGTCGCCTTGTACCAACACAAAGAGGCACCAAAACACTTTCCCGGACTTTCAGCTTCATCATACCATGTTGGTGGAATGACCTTCCCAACTCCATCCGTGAAGCTGACTCACTCTCTGTCTTCAAAAAACTAAAAACACATCTTTTCCATGAGCACTTAACCAGTCATTAAAAAAAACAAAAAAATAATTCTGTTGCACTTTATTCTGTTTTGAATACTATTATGATGCTAGTGATACTTTGTAATACAGCACTTTTCATACCACTGTCTCCTAAGATGATTCGCTTATGTTTTCCTCTTTTGTAAGTCGCTTTGGATAAAAGCATCTGCCAAATGAATAAATGTAAATCTAAAATAAATGTAAAAACAAAACAATAAACTGCATTTAGTTGCACACAGACACATACAAAATAATAGTTTAAATACATGAATTTGCATATTATCTGCTTTAACCTATAAGTAGTCTCAGAATTGTATTTTTAGTTAAACTTAATTGGTGAGCCTACAGTGATGATTAAGTTACTTCAAAAAAGTAATGAACTATTATCCAATATTATACATTGTAATTAGATTACTGTAATAATTATTCTGTCTGAAAAGCAATTGCATTACTAATTACTTTTCTAAAACCCATACCAATGTTGACCAGATGGACAATAAAATGTAGACATCTAATTATTCTTTTAACTCTTTTAAATAAATCATATAACATCAGATAAATTATTTGAAGGGAGCAATTGCAGTTTCACCACCTGGTACTGGAAGGGAGTAGTGGGAACTTTGGGCATGTAACCGGGCCGGGGTCTCAGGATCACGTGAGAGTGTGCCAGCCCGGACTCCAGGCATTCGCTGGTGACAGAGAGCGCCTGCAGGTCCCCAACCCTCTTGATAGAAGTGAACGCCACAGGAGGGCAACAAAACGACAAAGTGCTGAGCTCGGCCTGCTCCAGGGGCTCAAAGGGGCTCTCTGTAAGGCAGGTAAGACCACAGAGAGATCCCAAGAGGGAACCAGGCGTGGTCTAGGGGGTTTCAATCTTCTCACGACTTTGAGGAACCTGGTGATCAGGTCATGCTGCTGTGAGGGTCTCCCATCCAGTGTATCGTGATATGCTGCTATAGCAGCCAGGTACACCTCCAGGGTAGAGGGAGACAGCCGTCTCTCCAGCCCCTCCTGAAGGACAACACAGACCCGACTGCACATCTCTGTGGATCTTCCCAGCGGGAAGAACAACAATTTGTGAAGAGACGCCACTTCAGAGCATACGGCCGCCTCGTGGAGGGGGCTCTGGCCTGAATGATCATGTGTACCACTGCTGGCGGAAGACCTGTTAGGTCTTCCACATCCCGTCCAGGAGCCAGACGTGGAGATTCCAGAGGTCTGGCTGTGGGTGCCAGAGTGTGACCTGCCCCTAAGTGAGAAGGTCCTGCCTCAGGGGAATGTGCCAGGGAGGGGCTATTTCCAGGAGCATCAGGTCTGTGAACCAAGTCCGATTGGGCCAGTATATCGCAACCATCAGGACTTGTTGCCCGTCCTCCCTTTGCACAACGTCTGTGCAACAAGGCTCACTGGGGGAAAAGTGTACTTGCACAGCCCCCGAGACCAGTTGTGCATCAAGGCATCCCTGGTGAGGGGAGCCTCAGACAGGGAGTACCAAAGGGGGCAGTGAGAGGACTCTTGGGAGGCGAACAGGTCCCCCTGTGCCTCCCCGAATCTCTCCCAAATTAGCTGGACTGCACGGGGGTGGAGACTCCGTTCTCCGTGGAGCGTTACATGCCATGAGACTGCATCCGCTGCACGGTTGAGGACGCCCAGGAGGTGAGTGGCTCGCAGAGACTTCAACGTCTGCTGACTCCAAAGGAGGAGGCGGCGGGTGAGTTGCGACATGCAACGTGAGCGTACGCCGCCCTGGTGGTTTATGTACACCACAGTCGCTCTGTTGTCCATCTGGACCAACATGTGCTTACCCTGAATTAACGGTTGAAGCCTCTTCAGGGTCCAGCAATACCGCCAGCAACTCTAGGCAGTTGATGTGCCATTGCAGGCAGGGCCCTGTCCAGAGCCCTGATACTGCCTTCCCATTGCACACGGTGCCCCAGCCCGAATTAAAGGCATCCGTCGTGACCACGACATGCCTCGAGACCAGCTCTAAGGGAACCCCTGCCCGTAGAAATGCCAGATCTGAACAAGGGCTGAAAGTTTGGCGGCACCGTGGCATGATAGTCACACGCTGGGTGCCGTGGCGCCATGCCCACCTCGGGACTCGAGTCTATAGCTAGTGCTGGAGCAGTCTCATATGCATCAACCCAAGGGGAAGTACCACCGCTGAGGATGCATAAATACCCCAGGAGCCTCTGAAATTGTTTCACCGGGACCGTTACCTTCTGCCTGAAGTTTCTCAGGCAGGCCAGCACTGACTGTGCATGCTCGTTTGTAAGGCGTGCCATCATGGTGACCAAGTCCAACTCCATACAGAGAAAAGTTTATTCTTCACAGGGGAGAGCTTGCTCTTTTCCCAGTTGACATGAAGCCCCAGTTGGTCGAGATGCCAAAGTACAAGGTCCCTGTGTGCACACAATAGATCTCACGAGTGAGCCAGGATCAGCCAGTCATCAAGACAATTGAGGATACAAATGCCCTTTTCCCTTTGCGGGGCCAGGGCCACCTCTGCAACTTTGGTAAATTAGACAGGGACAGACTGAGGTAAGACCTTGTACTTGTATGCTCATCCCTCAAAGGCAAACCAAAGAAAAGGTCTGTGCCGAGGAAGGATCAATACGTGAAAGAACCAATCCTGATGCAGACGTTAGGATGCAATTCTGCGTCAACATCTTGAATGGAAGCCTGTGTAAGGCTCTGTTCAAGGCATGCAGATCCAGGATTGGGCGCAACCCCCCCCCCGAGCACGATAAAATAGAAACTGTAAAAGCACTTGTGCGGCTCGGTTAAGGGGATGGGTTCTATCACTCCCTTCGCCAGAAGGGTGGCGACCTCCACCTGAAGGACCGAGGCATCCTCACCTCACACTGCAGTGGAGAGGACGCCACTGAACCTGTGTGGTCATCTGGCAAACTGGATCACATAGCCGAGCCGGATCATCCTGATGAGCCATCACGACGGGCTGGAAAGTGCTAGCCAGGCTTCCAGCCTCTGTGCTAACGGCACCAGGGGGATGATAGGATTTATCACGCCTGGGCTGAGTGGTTCGCAGCAAGGCAGAGCAGACGCCCCACTGGGAAGATTGTCTGGGGGAGGCGTGCTGCCATGCGAGCCCGCAACGGTGGCCAGTGGCTGGGGCGGGCAAGCGGCTCCAAGAACCACCATACTTACGTACCTGTTTGCCGGTTTTCTTTCGATGGAAAACAAGGGAACGCAAGATACTCGCATCCCACTCGTTGACCGGAAAGACTTCCAGCGCCTGGCTGTCGCGAGCAATTGAGAATGACCCAGGGAATGAGGAAACTGCTCTTTTATTGACAATTTGGGTGCCGGGGCCCAGAAGGCACACGGCGATGTTTCGAGGGAACTCACCTTGTGCTGGCCCAGGGGGTCAGGCCAGTCAACGAGAGTTGCCTCATCCCTGGGTTGCCTGTCTCAGGACTGCTTTGAAGCCTGTCCAGGGTTCTTGGCGGCCGGCTGATGGGCAGGCGGTGCCGCCTTCCTGCGGGAGGATCTTCTTCTCAGAGGCCAGCATACGGGCTCTGATGGTGGGGGTGCCGGGGCCGACAGTGCAGGAGGACGGCCCTGGCGAGAGGCAGATGGGCGCGGGACTTCGGAGGCCTGTAGGCAGCCGATTCGTGCCGTGGCAAGATATGTTTGATGGCCTCCATCTGCTTGAGCCATAGGTGCCGCTCTTGGACCACCAAGGTGGACATCATCCGGCCCAGGGCGTGCCGTGATTTTCGTCACCCGTAGAGCGAGGTCGTTCACGGTACGCAGTGCCTGCATAAGCCCTGAGTCAGTCCTACCCTCGTCCAGATCTTTAAGCGCCTTGGCCTGGTGGACCGGCAGGTTGGCCATGGTGTGCAGGGTGGAGGTGGCCTGACCCGCAACATTGTAAGCCTTTGCCATGAGTGACGAAGAAATCTTACATGCCTAGGAATGGAGTCTTGGTCGGTTCCTCCAGGTGGCTGTGCCCTGCGGGCATAAATGCACCGCTACGGTACGCTCTACCTGAGGAAGCTCGATATATCACTTAGCTGCTCTGCCGTTGAGGGTATTTAAGGTGGACGAGCCAGCGAAGCGTGTATGGGCAGAGAAATGTGCCTTCCATGACGTGGCCACCCGGGCAAGTGTGGCTGTCAACTCAGTGTCCGCCTCATCCTGAGCTCCACCACCTGAGAGCGGGAGCTCAGAAGATTTATCCACTTCCGAAAGCAGGAGCCCAGCCTCCGATTCTGCGACTGATAACGCATCCTCGTCGCGAGCCCCGAATGAGATATTAAATCCACCCTGAGGTGGATCGCCTGCCTCGCTCATGAACTCTACCGGGCAGAATGAGCGTGCTGGGGGATGGGAGGTCTGCAGGGATTGAGCTGGCGGAAACGATCCCATATCCACATCCAGATCACCCGCGGTGCTCGCCGACACAGCCGCCTGAGTCTCAACGCAGGACGGACCGGGTCGGGAAGCAGCCGCGGTGGCTCTCTGCTTCACGAAGAAGGAAGAGAGCCACGACCGCAAGGTTCTCATGGGCATGTTCTCGCAGTGAGAACATGACCCCTCCACAAAAGCTGCCTTGCCATGCTGGCGACCCATGCACTCGAGACCATCCGGTGGGGAGAGATAACGGCCACACCCAGTAACACAAACGCAAAAGGACATCTTTAAAAAGATGCCAATCAATTGTGCAAGCTCTTTTAGAGAAAATATACTCTTTTAACACCTGTGGACTCAGCCGCCGAAGAGCCCAGGGGAAGCACAACACTCGACTGAGCGAGGGTGACTGCTGATATGCGCTGTAATTCCAGCAGCGATAGCAAGGTGACAGGACAATCACACACATGCGCTAGATTCTGAAGAACAAGTCTGAATGAATGGCGCATGCCATCTCCTTTTATACCCTTATGTCCGGGGCGGAGAGTGGCATGCAAATTCCACTCGCCAATTTTCATTGGCCTTTTCTGAATAAAGCAAAGGTGATTGAGGCTCTCAAGAGTGAACCCCTAGTGAGACTACATTGACAAAACGTCAAGTGAGTGACAGACAGGGAACTCCCTTTCTTAAAGAGGCTACATTCAGTTTTTGTCTAGTGTTAATATTAGTTAAAATTTCTTCATTTGACTACATTCACAGGTGCTTATAACATCATTCTGACAAGACATGAACACAGCATTAGTGTCCATGAGCAACTATGGCATCATGCAAATCGTATATTTCTGTGGGTGCGTGTTCCAGGTGTGCAACTGCCATTGAGACGAATGGGAATGCTAACGAATAGCTCTCTGCTGGTATTATAGACCTTCTTGGTCTTGATGATATTTGCTTTGCTTTATTTATTTATTTTTCCGTGATTGTTTTCAGTAGGCCTGAAGCAGCATGAATCAATGAGGTTTGTGGAAAGAGTTAGATGAGCATGCACACACACAAATACACAACAAAGACAAGGCCCTCTCATGACCTTGCTGCTAATCAACAACACCAGCAGTACCGAGAAAAATATCACTGCATCAGCCATCTTTAGACAGCATCTCAAATCAGAGCTGGAGGGAATACAGCGTATCACTGACCTGACAGACAATAATGCAAGAGAGTCCCTCATATACACTGTCGTAATATGCAACTGTCACCCTAACAAGCTATTTCAACCTGATATAACCATTAAAAACAAATTTTGTTGCTGTAACCTAATGTATTCATGTTGATTCAGTGATGTTAAATTATATTTTGGACTGCATATGGGCCACAAAAAAAGCTAAATAAAGAATGTATATACTGTATATAAAGCCAGCACACAATTACTGTGGAAAAAAAGTGGACATACACTCTTTTTTGACTGGGGTGGCCCAAGTGGGGCACTGACTTACACAGGGGTGGCATGAAGTTCGAGCGCACGCACGCACACACACACACACACACACACACACACACACGTCTGAATAGCATTCATTTACTATTTGTCTCAACTACCCATATCTACTTTAATTACTAACATAACAGTTTCTTACATTACAGGTGGGGCAACAAGGGCTGCCACATCACTACCCCCACGTGACACTGCATGGCCTGCTGGCACTGCTGGATGGTTATCATTGTCAGTATAATTTTTTGACTCTGAGAGTGGCTGACTTGACACACCTGAAGCAATACAAGGATTTTAACAGCTGTATCAATTTATTTGTATGTCAAATTAGTCATATTTAGCTTATTTAAACTTGTATTGATAAAAATTGGGCTTTGCCATGAATGACAGTATAAGCCACTATATATAAGTATAGCAAAAGGGAAACAACCCCATCCCAAGTCAAAGCAGATAAAGTTTTAAAGAAGGCAAATGCATACATACCCTGATGTGCAGGTGGAGCTGAAGGGTCTTCATCACCAGTATCCTTGTCTGAGTCTACAAAAACACATAAGTTGTCACCAGAATGATAATAAAATCAGCCTTTTTCTAAGGAGGCTAAGTGGTATGTTACCCAACCCATATGTCTAAATTGAAATAATGAGTATTGCACTTTTACACATAAAACTGACTTGTTTCAACTTCAGTTTCAATGTTTGGCAATTAACCACAATGTCACTGATATTACCAATGTAAAGTACTTACTAAAGTGGAATCTGGATCAGGATTTGACATACCCATGTGTATGGCTAAAGCTGGAGGCTCCTGCTGTAGATCCCTTCCAGTGTCAAGCTGGCTCTCATCCTCTGACTGGCTAGCACTGCTGGCTGATCTGTCCTGTTCTGCTGTTTTGGATTTCTTTCTTTTGAAGAATTCCTGAATGTTAGGATTTGTTTTCATACTGTAATAGTTGCATGACACATCTCACTTTATATCTTGCACAATACATTTAATTGTGTATGCATGAATGAATGTGACATGCAAAACTAATGCCTGATATACACTATTGCATTTTTTTCCATATGTGGGTCAGACTGGGTGGGTGTGTAAGCAATCATGCCAGTTATTCATTGTGTCAAATTACATAGCTAACATTAGCATCGTTGACAATAACCAAACAATGACGACAGGTTTGCTAGCAAGCATTATGGAAATCAAAAAAGACAGGGGAAAGCTTTTAGCTTATTACAGCTCAGACTTTTTTAACTGCTGGCACAGTAAGTGTATCAAGTCTACTCACATCTTGCAGGAGCGACAAGTAAGTAGCGACTAGCGAGATAAGACCAGGCATAACAAATGTAGCCCGGAATCCCGGAGACTTCTTGACGTGTGGTTGACCAACTGCTCTTCTTCTTCTTCTGTTGATTTATTAGCAGCTGGTACTCAACGATAACTGCCCCGCTCAGAATCAAAAACTTTCTCTGGGTTTTTGGCAGGCTAAACACTACTCTGGCGTATTACTGCCGCTCAGGTTTAAGACTGAATTGCACCTATAAATGAAGGTTGGTTAGTCATCATACAGTTCAAATTAAAGCCCTGCCAGATAATGATTATAGTTTAGGATAACAGGGTGGCACCTGGGGTGGCCAATCAGATTCCAGGGGTAGCCCGAGCACCCCTGGCCACTCCCTGGACACTCCCCTGCATTCACTACCAAATGCGAGATTTGTGCATGTTTTACATTTTGCAATAAAACTCACACAAATCTCACATTTTGTGGTGTATGTCCCCTTTTCAAGGTAATAGTGTGCAGGCTTCTTATATACACATCTTCCAATATGTAGACACTGAAACCTACAATATTGATGTAATTAAGTCTCTAAAATGTAAATAATTTAATGTAATTTAGAGACATGCAAATAGTTATGAATCCTTAATGATTACATGAATGTTGAATTTATGGAATTAATTGGTTAGTTTCATTATATTTAAAATCAATGAGGTTAATTAAATGTTAAATGTCATCCCATTTATTTAACGCAGTTGATGCATTAACCTAATTGGACATTATAATGTTTTCATTCTGTTCTGTGTGATTTCTGGTGCTGTATTTAATGTGTTTCAAAGGATTATATCATGTTAAGCAAGACTAAACTTCAATGTGTTAAAATTAATAAAAATACTTTAATCATTTAACCTTTACTTGATAATTATTTTTTTTTTATTATTTTGTTTGCTGTAAGACTTAAAAGGAGTTTTTGTTTTTAATATGCTGCGGACCAAAAACATCACAAGAGCACCACAATTTCATCTTGACTACATCTGCACTACTTTTTGCCATTTTAATTCATTAAATGTATCTACCTGTTACTTTTTATAAAATTGTTTTATTGTTTTGGTTTAGGGGTTTGCGGGATTAGCGGCTCAAATATATAGAGTATATACTGTGTATATATATTAGCACTGTCGGAGTTAATGCGTTAACGCATGCGATTAATTAAAAAGCTTAACATGTTAATTTTTCTTAATCGCGATTAACACATTTACCGTTAATACAGCATTAACCAGTATAAAAACACTTGATGTAATGTGTCCACCCAGAGTTATTACACTGACGGAAACACCACAAACACACACCCTGTCAGTGATAAAATGATGGAAAAAGAAACTATTAAAACTATTTGATGTACAAAACAACATTTTAATTACCACAGAAGCACGTCAAGTCTCAACTATCACCAAAACACAGAATGAGACGTTTTGGTGTGCAAGCCCAAGTAGGTATAGCTGCAGGCCGGAGACCTCCTAATGGTGGGCGGAATCTCCAAAAGATGGTGGGGTTACTCCAAAAGGGTGCGAGGTTCCTCCAAAAGGGGGTTCCGCCAACTTCAAAAGGGGGCAGCACTTCCACTCACAGTTAAGTTTAGGTAAAGGGTTAGGTAAGGGGCTTCATATCTTCAATGGCAGTTTGGAGTGACCGCCCCTTTTTGGAGCAATGCCTACAGCTATACCCTTCTCTGCAAGCGTGGAGTTCAAAGCGGCATTGGACGCTTGCGTTGCGTGAATAGCCACGGTCTACTGGCAGATTAATATTGTTGAGAATATCGTCCTCCACCACCCAGATTGAGGCGAGTCACTACGCCACCATGAGGACTTAGAGTGCATTGGGAATTGGGCATTCCAAATTGGGGAGATAAAAATGAAGGCACTAAAATTTGGACACTGTCTACGAATGAACGAGTGCAAACTGGCGAACATCTATGCCCTCTACAAGTCGGAAGTAACATCAAACCCACGTGGTAGACAGCACTTTTCATATCGAGAAAAAGTGTATAAAGATCTTAAACTCTTAGGCCTGGAATTGGAAAAAGAATTTCTAATGCAAGAGGTCACCAGATTGGCAGAGGATAGAAAGTTGTGGTAGAGTCGCGCCTAACAAGTCTGCCCGATGATGATGATGATGAACAATGAACAATACTTTTAAAGCATTTGTTAAACTTAGTTAATGTTAAGTTCAACATACTGTATACTAATACATTTTTTTAAATCAAAACTTGCATTTGTTAACATTAGTTAATGCACTATGAACTAATATGAACAAACAATGAACAATTATATTTTTATTAACTAACATCAACAAAGTTGAATAAAGGTTGTAAAAACATGTATTGTTAATTGCTTGTTCATGATACCTAATGCATTAACTAATGTTAACGAATGGAACCTTATTTTAAAGTGTTACTGAAAGCTCTGGGCTTAGAATGACATAATGGTGAATAAATAATCACATAATTTTCACTTTTGGGTTAACTAATCAAGTCAAGTTAACTTTTTGTAAGTACACTTATGTGCACTCACAAAAAGAAACTTGATGAGGAAATATCCCTTAAATCTGAAATGAACATTAGATATTAAAAAAACCAATGTTCCAATTCTCCATTCAAACAAGGCAATACTGTATATTCTTTGGAAAAGCATAACATCTGGCCCATTAATTAGACATCTCAGCTACAGGTGCCACTGCTGGAATCAAGAAAGCGAGGAGAGAGATTGACTCTCCGTTGAACTGTTTTCCTTCAGTGCCAGATGAGAGGATGGATTGCACACTTTAGGTTGTTATGTGCTAAATGGAGAGCTATCCATCAAACAGCAAAGCCTCGTCTTACACTGAGTGACAGCCGAAATGTGTTTCCACCCAACTGAACCTTGAAGTGCACTGGAGTTACAGGTATATACTTCACCTTCGCAACTTCCGGATGTGACCACAATCCAAATGCACTGATGTGTCTGTCTTGCTAAACTCTGGAAGTGTGTTTCACTTCAAAGGGTTAGTTCAGCCAAAATGGAAAATTCTATCAATATTTGCTTACCCTCATGTCATTCCTAACTTCTATAACTTGGAAAGAAAATAATGAAACAGTTATGCCAAATTAGGTAAATAAGTGCTTTAACAGTGTTCAGTATATTAATCTAGCACTGACAGCTGTACAGGGGTGAAATATTTATTTATTTATTTTTGTCCGTTCTGTCCGGACGAGCTGTTGAGCAATGCAGGTGGTCTGCCTCAAGGCGGGTTTAATGTGTCGTTCGCGGCTCGCGACGAGGATGAGCTTACGGTCGCGGCATTGGAGGGTGGGCTTCTGCTATCGGAGGCGGATGAATCTTCTGAGCTCCCACCCACGGATGGTAGAGCACAGGATGAGTCGGACGCTGAGATGGCAGCCGTGCTTGCCTGGGCAGCTGCGAACATTGGGCTGAAGTGGAAACCTCCACCCTGCCCTGAGCATTCGCGGCTGGATGATTGGTTTCTGGGCTCGGATCGTGACTCACGGCCGTGCCCCACCCCGGTGCCTTTCTTCCCGGAAGTGCATGAGGAGCTAACGAAGCTGTGGAAGGCACCTTTTACTGCCCGTACATGCTTCGCGGGCTCGTCCACTCTGACTACCCTCAACGGCGGAGCGGCTAAGGGATATGATGAGCTTCCCCAGGAAAACCCCCCCCCCAGCGGTGCATTTATGCCCGCAGGGCACAGCCACCTGGCACGAACGACCAAGGCTCCCTTCCAAGGCCTATAAGT
Source organism: Myxocyprinus asiaticus (assembly GCF_019703515.2). NCBI lineage: Eukaryota > Metazoa > Chordata > Actinopteri > Cypriniformes > Catostomidae > Myxocyprinus > Myxocyprinus asiaticus. The sequence goes on from NC_059387.1 coordinate 6,313,641, forward strand.
TCTCTTCCTCTTTAATGATGAAGGCTTACAAGGCCACGGGTAAGGCCGCTTCTGCCCTGCACACCATGACCATCCTGCAGGTCCACCAGGCCAAGGCGCTAAAAGACCTGCATGAGGGTAGGACCGACCCAGGGCTGATGCAGGAACTGCGCAATGCGACGAAGGTCACGGCATGTGCCCTGGGGCAGACGATGTCCACGCTTGTGGTCCAAGAGCGGCACCTGTGGCTCAACCTTGTGGAGATGCGTGATGCTGAGAAAGTCAGCTTTCTTGATGCGCCCATCTCCCAAGAGGGGCTTTTTGGCGACACCATCAAGGATTTCAGTCATCAGTTCTCGATGGTGAGAAAGCAGACCGAAGCAATTAAACACATCCTGCAGCGGTGCTTCTCGCCAGAGCCGTTCCCCTGCGGTGCCAGCCCCGGCTCCTGTACCATTGGAGCCCGCAAGCCGGCCTCAGAGAAAAAGATCCTCCCACAGGAAGTCGGCTCCACCTGCCCATCAGTCAGCCCCCAAGAACCCCAGACAGGCTTCGAGGTGGTCCTGACATGGCCCGCCCATGGATGAGGTGAACGCTCCTGACCGGTCCTCGGCACCCATATGGTCAATAAAAGAGCAGTTTCCTTATTCCCTGGGCCAGCGCACTCGCAACGGCCAGGTGCTGGAAGTCTTTCCGGTCAATCAGGGAACGCGAGTACTTCCCGTTCCCTCGTTCTCTGTCAAGAAACAGCCGGTGAACAGGTAAGTGTGCTGGTCTCTGGGTCCACTCACCCGCCCCAGACACCGGCCACCGTTGCGGGCTTGCGGGGCAGCACGTCTTCCAGGTGGGGCATCTACTCTGCCTTGCTGTGAACCACCCTGCCCGGGCACGGTAAGTCCAGTCGTTCCCCTGGTGCCGCTGTCATGGAGGCTGGAGGCCTGGTTAGAGCTCTCCAGCCCCTCACAGTGGCTCATCAGGACGATTCGCCTCGGCTACATGATCCAGTTCGCCAGACGCCTGCCCCGGTTCAGTGGCATCCTCTCCACTACGGTGCAGGACGAGGGTGCCTACTTCCTTAGGGCGGAAGTTGCCACTCTTCTGGCGAAGGGAGCAATAGAGCCTGTCCCCATAGCCAAGTTGTGCAAGGGATTCTACAGCACTTATTTTATCATGCCAAAGAGGGGGAGGGACGCGCCCAATCTTGGACCTGTGTGCCCTGAACAAGGCCTTACACAGGCTTCCGTTCAGGATGTTAATGCAGAAGCACATCCTGGCATCAGTACGACATCAGGATTGGTTCACGGCCATTCACGTATCGATCCTTCCTCGACACAGACCCTTTCTTTGGTTTGCTTTCGAGGGACGAGCATACCAGTACAAGGTCCTCCCCTTTGGTCTGTCCCTGTCCCCCCAGGTCGCAGAGGCTGCCCTGGCCCCGCTATGGGAGAAGGGCATACGCATTCTCAATTATCTGGCGTGCAAATTCTACTCGCCAGTTTTCATTGGCCTTTTCTATTTTAAACAAAGGTGATTAGGGCTCTCAACATCGAACCCCTAGTGTCACTACATCGACACAACATCTCGTACCCCCATCAGGGAACAGAGGTTACATCAGTAACCAAGACGTTATTTTATTTGACTAAAACTGACTAAAACTAATGAATATGACATGGCAAAATATTGACTAAATTTAAAGGACATTTTCGTCAAAATACTAAAACCATGACTAAAAAACAAATGTGAAAAAATTAACACTGCACGAGAGAGTCCCAGTGTGTGTGCAATAGAGACTGAAAGGGAATCAGATACAGTAAAGTAGTAGTTTTGAGATTTTAAACTTTAGCAAATTAAACTTCAGCATTCAATTTGTTTTATTTTATTTGTTTGTACAGTATGTATATTGTCTAATAATGCATTGGCAGTGCACACTTAAGTTTATCTTGCAAATAAAGATTGATATGAATTGAACATGCCCATTTGGTTCCTATTATTTAAAACAATCCACTTGAAAAAAGCAGGAGATTTTGGCCAACCAGCATGTCCACTGATATAATGGCATGTATACATAAACTTGTATCAAAGATTTGTAAAAATGTGTCTAATTAACTATATCTGCAAAAACAACAACAACAACATTTTAACATGTACATATTTAAATAATTAAAATTAATGATAACTAACTAGTTTTTTGCAAGTTCTTTGAGATGTATAAAGTATAAAGTAAATATATTTATGATTATATAAACACATGCAAACTATTTATTTGTCTCATTCAATCACAGCCTTTGTGGTTTCATTATCAAACTAGGACATAACGTGCTTTTAATTTGTGCACTAAATGTTTATGTAATGACATTCATTCATCAGATAGCATCAGTTTTTTTGGCATTGGAGCATTTTTCCAAGCATGAATGCAAGTATATGAGTGGTGTATCGGGAAGAATCACTATTACACATAACTCATCCTGCACGAATAATTCATGCGGCTTGTTCAGTAACTTACAATTATTGCCTGCCACAAAAACCAAATCAAGTAAACTTGCACTGAAGGACCTGACTGATCTTACAGTGAAATCAGAAACAGTAGGTTGACTTTTCCTTTGCTTAAATAGGTGAATGCTTACTGAAATTAGAAACACTGCTGCTGGGGGGCATGGGTAGCTCAGCAGGTAAAGACACAGACTCCCACCTCTGGAGGCACGAGTTTGAATCCAGGGTGTGCTGAGTGACTCCAGATAGGTCTCCTAAGCAACCAAATTGACCCGGTTGCTAGGGAGGGTATAGTCACATGTGGTAACCTCCTCGTGGTCACTATAATGTGGTCTGCTTTCAGTGGGGCACGTGGTGAGTTGTGTGTGGATGCTGCGGAGAATAGCGTGAAGCCTCTATGTCTCTGCGGTAACGTGATCAACAAGCCACGTGATAAGATACGCAGATTGACTGTCTCAGACGCGGATGCAACTGAGATTCATCCTCCACCACCTGGATTGAGGTGAGTCACTACGCCACCACGAGGACCTAGAGCACATTGGGAATTTGGCATTCCAAAAAAAAAAAAAAAAAAAGAAACACTGCCCCTGTGGCCAAAGTGGCAAGTGTTGTTGGGCGTATGGGAACATGTGAGCTCCATTTTCCAGGTGTAATGTCCACGGAGGGGCACCAAAAGTGAGTTGTGAGGCCAGTTGATTCCAGCTGCACAGGCAAGTAATACAGTGAAGAGGAATGCATATTTTATTAGCTGAACCCCCCAACTCAAACCCCAAACCTAAACCTAACAATCAGTGGAGTAAAAATGTATGTTAGAGGGAAAAATGGATTTGGAACAGTATGAGGGTGAGTAAATGATGACTGATGAATATTCACTTTTGGGATAATTGTTCCTTTAATTACAAATTGGTGCACCTAAATTGGGTCTTTTACTTGTGACATCTTCTGAACAAGACTGATCCAACTGTGAATACAGCAACAGGAGTCTGAAAGTCTAGCTCCTGAAATCAGTCTGTGGTTAGCAAATTTCAAATCACTGGCCCCAGTGGCTGAAGCTTGTGAGGTTAAATGTCTGGGTGAAATGTCCACATGGCTCCAAAAGCTAACAATATTTTTAGTTGTAAATGATGTAATTCAGTGAAAAGGAATGCATATTTTATAAACTGTTTCCCTTAAGCCAAACCGCAACCCTAAACCTAACCGTCAGTAGAGTAAAAAATCTTGGAATCTTGCTGGAAAATGCAACCTCTGGTGCCACAGGAAAAGGTAAACATACTTGAATTGATGCAAGATGTCTGATGGTAGATGCTGCTTGTTAGTAACTCAGCAGAATGGAGTCGATGTCAGGGTACTGGAACATTCGGAAGCAACATGTTTGACTTTCGGTGTGATCGTGTTGTATGAACTTTAGGCCCCAAAGTACATTTCATTTGTTTTTACATATAATAAATGTTGACACAGATATTACACAACACCAGAACACCTCAAGCCTTTCACAGTAGTGCAGCACTCAGCCAAGAACACTTTTCCTATCCTGTCATGACATCACACTTGTTTGGAGCAAGGTCCACTGTCTTCTTGTGCTGCAGGGTGTCTGGTGTGTTTTGGGTAACTGGTGCTTTGCTGTGACACTAATACAGCTTGGCAGAAAAGTCATATATTACCTGTGATTTACAGAGGGAACATTGAGAACAAAAAGAAAAGGGCATTAAAGGTGAAAGAGTGTGAAATAGAGAGAGAGAGAGAGAGAGAGAGAGAGAGAGAGAGAGAGAGAGAGAGAGAGAGAGAGAATGGAAATAGTTAATGTGAAGGAAGGAATTGGAAGAAAGAAATAAAGAAAGAAAGAAAGAAAGAAAGAAAGAAAAAGAAAAAAAAGAAGTGTTCATGAACTAAAGCATTTTAATCTATTAAATCATAATGTCAGGATCTTCATTCTTGTCTTGAACTGAGAGTAGAATGGCAAGATAAAGGGTGAGATTTATGTAATGGTGCGGAGACACAGTGAACAGCATGAATATCACCCTAAATCTAGACAATCTGATAAGAGAAAAGGTTAGCTCTTCCCTTGTGCAAATTCAATGAAAAATAAAGTCTCTCTCACAAAGACAAATGTAGGCACTGTGTGTCCACTGGCATTTTTGTGATAGTTAACCTTGTGAGCTGTGCAGAACAGTCTAGATACTGTAGTCTCATCCCAGTTTTAACCAGGCTGATCTCATGAAAATTGTGCAACTATGGCAACATTTTTGCAAAATGATATGATGTGGTTCATTACACATTTTGCGGCAGTTCCACTCTATAAATGCTCTATCGAGTTTGACATCAAGAAAACCAACCTCCCTACCCTAAACCTCCCTTGTATCTTTGTTAAAGTACAAAGTACAAAATGTTTATAACTGTTTTTTATTGTAAAGTAGTCTAAATCAGTGTTTCTCAATCCTTTTGTGGAGTACCACTAACACTACACATTTTACATGTCTCCATTATCCAACACACCTGATTATACTAATTATCTTATTAGCAGAGTGCTCCATGATCTGAACTGAGTGTGTCAAATAAGGGAGACTTCCAAAATGTGTAGTGTTAGTGGTACTCCAGGAAAGGATTGAGAAACACTGGTCCAAATCATTCTTTTAGAGGTGGGACTACATGGACAACATTTTCTACATGGATGAATGTCTGGTTATGTGTTACCAATGTGTCTACCAACATGACCGCACATCACCCACAATGTGTCTTTGATATTACATTAAGTAAAACACTGCTGTTTAGGAATCAGTACTGTTAGGGTTTAGGTTAGGGGTTATACCACATTTGAGTAGTAATTACAGTAAAAAACTAAAATAAAAAACACGGACATGCTGTGTCTTTCATGTCATCCATTTAAAGAAGTTAAATGAAAGAATGCAGTTTTGCTTGCACATTGTACAAAGGTGTCACGGTTTGTTTCTGGGAGGCAGCAGATGGTGCGGTTTTTACCTAGTGTGTTTATTAACACAAACTTCAGATGAACTTCCACAGAACATCCACTGGTGTTGCACAGCGGTCAACCTGCTATAACATCACATAAACAGCATGGTTGCTCCAGTGCTGGTGGGGGCCACATAGAGGATAATGCTGTTGAATTGGTTATTTGGGAAGACAAGAACCAGTGAAGCATACATAATTACTTAGTGCACCTTTAATGCCTTTTTTATTGGTAACCTCTTAGCCAGACTTGACAGCAGTTTATGTTTATACTGAAGTGTGTTGAATTATTTGTTGCTACTGCAGAGTTGCAGGTTCTAGCCCATTTCCTTATGCTAGCATCACTATTATTCAGTACTGTAATGGCTTTACATGCAAGTGCTGACTGTAATTTACCTAATTAGTCCAAAACTTTGTCCAGAAAGAGAAGTTTATCTTTGCTGAATTAATTGTGCAGTACAGTACTGTGGTGACATTTCTACAGCTCAAAACAGAGTCAGTCACTGGGTTTATCTAATTTGAAATCAGATTGCTGCCATCCATAGTTAAAGCGTAAACTAAAAGTGACCTCCCTCTATGTTAAAGGGCTTGCTGTGGACCACTAAACCATTAACATATAGAGACCCATCATTTATCCTATGCCTTTTTTAAACAGTCATAAACATGCTAGTAAAGACAACTGCATGTGCTATTGCCTCAGGGTAACTGCACTCTGACTAGAACCGTTAATGGTGCGGAAAATTAAATGGGAGAACTGGGTATAGGATTTTGGCTTTAACAAGCAGTTCTCCTATTTGACCCATGCATACAAAGTCAGGTCTGTGCAGTTTAAATTCAACATTAAATTGGCCCTAATTACTTTCTTAATACAAGTTACTAGTCTTATTTAGCTAAATTCATCAATACATGTTATTCTAATGCAAAAATTAGAACATCTATGCATTAGGTTGGCATTTACAGTATCTCTGGGAATCATACTCACATCCTACAGGAGCTAAAGGAACACCTATATCCCCTATTTATTTATTTTTTCTGTGAAACAACATGCAGGAAATGCTTCTATTACCTGTCAGATATCACTGAAATATGTGCCATGAAATATCAAACCTGTCTTTAAAATACACTGTTTTTGTCCCCTTTGGCTTTCCGTAGTTCAAAACACATTATATCATTGATTTATATCATTGTTTGATGTTGTAGGAGCCATTTCTTTATTTGATTGTATTTGTATCTTGTGTTGTATTTTTCTTCGTTGTAATTTAATTGTTGCACACTGGGTGGCATTTGAGGGCATAGCAGGCACTAGCCGCAAACTTGGCGCAAATTTGCCACTAATTATTTTCACATGCAAATTAGCTTGTGATTCGCTGCAGATGTTTGCCAGATGTTTGCAGCTCTTCACCGCTAGTGGTGAACCTGCAGCAAACCTTTGGCAACAATGGACAATTTGCCACAAAGCTCATTTTCATGTGAAAAATATTAGCAAATGTACGATTATGTTCATATGAATACATACGATTTCATCACGTGCAAATGCCTGTATGTGTAATGTGGAAGTAAGCGTGAGTTCCGCACACAAGGTGTCAAGGAAAAGCTTATTAATATTATGCCCTTACCCAAACCCCTTATCTAAACCTAACCGATCAGTAAATATTTGCGTATTAGATAAACTCTTACGCTGTTTGAAAGGACGAGGGCATAAAAAAAATGCAAGGATTGTTCCTCATCCGAATTAAATGGAGGAGGGAAGAAGGCTTGAAGGTGAACATTTTGAATGGGCGTGTCGCGAGCGCACAATTCAAGCATCTCAGAACTTGAATGGGCCAAAGCCTGCTGTCCTTCTCCAGAACGAGGAAATAATGGCTGTAAATCCCACTGTGTGTGTCGCAGTCTGTGCACGCAACACCAGCATATCGTGTGGTCGGACCACAGATTGTGCTCGAATGTTGTAAACACCAGCTCTGACACGCCGTGAGGACTTGACACACATTCGCTCAGCAGGACAGCAGGCTTATTAATTCATATGAAACAATCTTTATCGCGTTCTTTGCGAGAAGATTGTATATTTCGGCCCGTAACACCGGCGCGTCTTCAGACGGAACCGTGGAAGACAGAACACTGTTGAAACGGGGCGGCCGACGTGCAGATTGGATCGTATAATCATGTGCTCGTGACACGCCCATTCAAAATGTTCACCTTCAAGCCTTCTTCCCTCCTCCATTTAATTCGGATGAGGAACAATCCTTGCATCATTTTGTTTTTTTTAGCACCCATTCGGAATGTAAGTAAGAGCTTGCCACGTGTAACAGGACAGTGGGCAATTTGGCATGTTCATAACATGATATAATGTGCCGCTCACCATTGGGAAGCGGTTGTGCATAATGTGAGGCTTTGAAGAGGGAAAGCTCTTTATTGAAACAGTGTGAGCCTCTCGTGTATGTGCAACGAGCGCTGTAATCTTTTTGCAATCTTTGTAATTCATTACAAGATATAATGTGCCGCTCACCATTGGGAAGCGGTTGTGCAAAATATGTGGGCTTGAAGTGGGAAAGCCCTTTATTGGAAAAGTGTGAGTGTCTCGTGCGAGCGCTGTACTCTTTTTACAATCTTTGTATGAAGCGGTTGTGCATAATGTGCAAACTTTATTGCATGTGATTATGAGACACAGAAAACAACATAACAACATTTTGAACAACAAAATGTTCCACAAGTTCCACACCCTGCTACTCGCCGGGCAGATATGTGCCGCTACCACCTCTTTCGGGGGGGTAGTTGGGCATAACCATTTTCCTACCTGTGATCCACATTAAAGAGGATGCAATCACTGCGTGGGCGAGCTGAATAGGGCACATGCCAGGATTTTGACAGTTCGTTATGAACTTAGGGAAGAACGGGGCAGATCTATGGGATGCGGTTGCTTGACGGCATCCGGACTGCAGGAACCATTCATCAAGATGAGATTGTGTAGGTTCCTCTGGAGGAGACCACTCGATATCGAGCTCTTCGACCGCCCTTGAAAAGACACAAAGCATCTCCTTGTCAGTGGCGCATACACGCTCCTCGCCTTTGTTGGGGGAAGGGATAGTAGCGTCATCCACTGACCACTCGCCTGATGCAGCGAGAGACATGGCATTGTCATCATCCCCAGCTTCAGAACCGCCGAATGAGATGAGGCCGTGGGGCTCGCAGGGCGTGTGCCGCCACGAGGACCACCAGCCACAAAGGCTGTTCCACCTTCACTGTCTGAGCTCATGGCCACTGAGACTGCTCCCCTGTCAAAGCCAGTACTCACAGCCACGGAAGTTGTTCCCCTGTCACTATCTGAGTTCACGGCCATGGAGGCTGTTTCCCCTGTCACTACCTGAGCTCACAGCCATGGAGGCCATTCCCCAGTTGCGGCTGCCAGTGCTCAGGGCCACAAAGGCTGTTCCCCTGCCGCTATCAGCGTCCACGTTGGAGCTGTCCGCAGCTCTGCCCCCTGAGCTGCTCCCCCCTGAACCTTGTCTGGCAGTGGCTGCCCAGTTTCCTGTCCTTGCCCTGAGGCCTCCAGACCCCTTCCCATTCCCTAAACTCCCTCCCTGGTTTCCCTCCTTTTCTTAGTTTCTTGTTCTTTAAGTGTTTGTGGTGTTTGTCTTTTGTCTTTTGTTTGATCCGTTTGGGATGCCAGGAGGCATCCCTTCGAGGGGGGGTGGGGGGTTACTGTCACGGTCCGGTCACCTTGTCTGGTTTAGGCTCTATCTGATGGGACCGTGGCAGTATTGGCCTGCCTTTGTACTTTGTGTTCCCCCTTTGTATGAGCATGGTTCTGTCAACCAGTCAGGTTGGGTTTTGTTTGACGAGGACCATGACATCATCGTCCCCTGTCTGTCTTGTGTTTCATGTTTTGTGTGGCTGGTGGGTTATCGCTGTGCACGATTTGCCGCGTGTGCCCTCCGGTGACGTCATGGGCATGGCACCTTGCCAGGTTGCGTGTTCGCCTTATGAGGACCGTGGCATCATCGTTTCCTTGTTTGTTTCTGTCAAAGTGAGTTTACATTTTGCTCTTATGTGTTTCAGGGGTCGCTGGCATGCTGAATTAGCGTTTCCATGGGAACTATGATTGTTTCCATGGGAACGCTGATTATTACATCCTTCAGCTGCAAGCAACACCTGCCCCATGTTTGTTTCTCTTATTTAAACCCCCGCATGTGTCATGTCCGGTGTCGGATCATTGTCTACTGTCGTTGTGACTGTTAATGTTGTGTTTGCAACGTTCACTGTGTGTGTAACTGTGCTCTGTTGTAGTTGGAGTCTGCTCATGTGGAGTAGTTACCTTCTCGTTGGCCGCAGCCTTCAGTATCCCTGTGGAGGAGGATTCCTCGGTTCTCTGCCCGCATCTCGGGAGAGAGTGTTCCTGGGCTTGACTTTGTTTGAAGAAATAACTTTTGTGTTTGTTTAATAAATCCACTTGACTTAATTCCTCTGCTCTTGGGTCCTGTCTTCCCCATATGTAATATTTTTCAAATTTCCTTCAAATGTGTTCTGAAGAAGAAATAAAGTCATACACACTTGGGATAACATGAGGGTGAGTAAATAATGAGAGAATTTTCATTTTTGGGTGAACTATCCCTTTAAGCCTCTAAAATGTAATACAAGTGTAAAGCTTATGTGTGGGTGTATAAATACAGATACAATATGTTGTGGAAGTGCTGGTTTTAGATACTATTTTATATTTCAAGCATAGGAATTCTTCTTAACACAGTGTCAATGAACAGCAGGTTCCAATTGTGATAAGTGACCTCTTATAGTGTAACTATGTGCCTTGCAATTTGTATTAAATAAATTGTATCTTTTCCCTGAGCAATAATTGTGGAAATGTAAATAATATGTTTGTTTTTGTTTTTTTGATTTTTTTTTTTTTTTCAGTCAAGACTTTAAAGTATGTGCCTTTATAGAAATTGAATTAAAAAAAAAATAAATCCACCCTAAGAAAACTTGACTGGAGTACAAAGTTTGACAATTATATCTGGTCTCACATATGCATTGCTTTCACTTATGCTTCCACTTTGTCTCAGTTCTCCTATGAACAGGATTGGTTGCTTGTAGACAAAGCATTTAACAGCCATTGGAAAGAAACCTTATTTGAGAATGTAAGAAGTGAAGTTTTAAACAAGTGAAGTTACTCCCCAACTCAGGGTTGGGGAGTAACGAAATACATGTAACGGGATTACGTATTTAAAATACCAAATATAAGTAACTGTACTCCACTACAGTTACAATTTAAATAATTGGTATTTAGAATACAGTTACATTCAAAAAAGTATTTTGATTACTGAAGAGATTACTTTGCATTTTATTGTAATTTTTTCATTTAATATTTAGTCCTTTCAGATGGAAAACATTTATACATATAAATGATGCGATCCAAAATGCATTTGAACAGCGGTGAAACACTTTCTTATGATGTGTTACATTCATACGAGCAGACAGAGAAGTTTGGAGTTTGGAGCAGAAGAAATAGAAATAAACCTTATGTAAACTGTCAGCTTTATGCTAAGATAAAATGCTATTTCTAACCATTTTACATGCACGTTACCAGGCACGATCATATTTGTTTATCAAGAAAATTCACGTTGGATCATAATTTCTTTTTTCTAGTAAGACCTTTGATATTAGGGCAAAAATGATATTCTTGTTAATAATTTTTTTATTGTTTTCCTGTAAAAATATCAAAAAATCCTGTAAATAAGATCAATTAGATTTATCTTGTTTTAGAAACAACACTGCATAAGATATTTAGGTTTTTCAGAGTATGTATTGTTAACATGTGTATTTTGAAAAAAATCTACCAGTGCTGAAGAAGTAATCCAAAGTATTTAGAATACGTTACTGACCTTGAGTAATCTAACGGAATACGTTATATATAATATATATATATATATATATATATATATAATAAAATTACATTTTACAGCATGTATTCTGTAATCTGTAGTGGAATACATTTCAAAAGTAACCCTCCCAACTCTGCCCATACTAGATACCCATACTGTCAGTGCTTGAAGTGGAAGAAAAATAAGTGGTACTCTCCTTATTAGTATTAAACTTGATTTTTATTTTTTTGTAAATAAATGATACTACAAGACTGTTTTTGTTCACAACATATGTTAATTTAAAAATAAACATATAAACTTGGGGATTTAAGGCAGGGCTCTTCAACTACTTTCTTGCAGGGGCCAAAATACCCAGATGAATATTCAACTGGGGCCAAAATTTTCTGTATTTATCTTATCTAACAATTTCATGTAACTAACATGTTAACATGAAAAACAAACCTGTTAATAATATGCATTTATTTACATTAAAATAGTATTTAATTATATTAAAAGAGGTATTTAATTAATATTTTTAAGGTCTGGCCGTAAATTCCTTCTTAAGACCTGGCTGAAGAACAAATATGACCTCACACCCTCAACTATCAAATAGGTTTTGATGAAGTGGTGGTACGCAAGAAAAACTGCCGGTACTTTGTAGAGTAATTAGAGAAGTGCAGGTACTGTGTACCGGTGTGTACCCGCCTGCTTCAAGCACTGCATACTGTAAGAAAGATATAGCTTTCTACATGACATTCAGAGTGGAACTGCAGGGGAAAATGCAGAATCAGGCTGAAATGTCTTCCATCATTTATGGCCATTTCATACATGATTGAAAATGTGATGCTGTAGCATTCATGTGTCAGTGTAACTCAGGTCATGGACACTGGTGTTGGAGAAAAAAGGAGACATGAAAACAATTTGAATGCTAAATGTTTCTTCAATTTCATCCTTTCTTGTTCAGTGTTGTCCAATGCATGCTAATCTGATATTGTATTTCCCAGATGTGGAAAGTGGTTTACTTTGAAGTTTTATATGGTAAATTTTCCATGTACATTTTACAAATACAACATAAATAATTCGAGATATATGTTACTCATAGGCAAATGTATTTTGCATTCCATTTTAATTCTACTTTCTTAAATTCATATTACACTCCTGCAACTTTTTTTCTACCTTAATTCAAAATCAATTCAGGCATTTTCAGTTCAGTTCTGTACAACCCTGCAAAGCAATTGGTGAGGCAATAAGTGCTTCAGAATCGTGTGAGAGGATGTTATTTTTCCTTAATTTTTTTTATTTATTTTTTTTACTTTTGTAAATTTTGAATGCTTCCCCATGTGTTCAGCATGCATTTAGCGCTCACATTCATACAGTACTACATACAGATTTGTCTGCTTTGGCGAGACAGTAGCCCATTTGTTTGGATCCTGATGTAAGAGACCAGATGGAGTCTAAGCATGTTTAAATATGATGTTAACTGACAGGGCCTCAGTGTATTAAAGAGCAAAAGAGTGCGAGCGGTGGCATGTTCAATTATCAGCACCTGCTGCAACAGAGCACCTCTCACTCATTACGACAGGAAGTGACATGTGGCAGGAGGCAAAAAATTGCATACTCCATAACTGCAAGATCAGCCTCCTGTTATTTGGGTTTGTTGTTTTGTTTCAAAGGGATGGATCACTATTAGCATCATTATTTTTCTCATTCTTCTTCCACCCAAAATTTGGGTGCCTAACTCAGCCCACATTGTTTGCAATACAGACATGAGATAATATTTTCCTTAGCGATCTGACTAATGATGGTTGCATGGTGGATAAAACAACAGGCAAAAAAAAATCTCTTAGATTTTCATTTAAAAGCAGGTCCCTTCCTGCACATATCTTTGAACCAGAATATAACAGAGACTTGGGGGATGGCTCTTTATATTTTTGCCCAATAAGAAACAATTAAGTAATGCCCTAAGAACAGCCCAGCAATGCACCAGCAACCAATTAACAACACCCAAGAAACTACCCAGAACAAACTGGCAACCACCTAGTAACACCCTGGCTAGCAACATCCTATTAATGCCCTAACAACCACTCAGAACACCCAAGAATCTACCTAGTAACACCCTACAACCACTGAGAACACCTTGCCAACCACTAAGCAACACCTAAGCAACAACCTAGAACAGCATGACAAACACCTAATAACACCCTAGCTAGCCACCACCACTTAATGCCCTAACAACCACACAGAACACCTGGGCAACTACCAAGCAATTGCCTACAACCACCCAGAACACCTTACTATCCACTTAGCAACACCTAAGCAACCATCTTGAACAGTGTAGCAATCACATTATCACACCCTAGCTAGCAACCACCTATTTATGCCCTAACAACCACACATAACATCCTAGCAACTACCTAACAATGCCCTACCACCCCCCAAAACACTTTCCCAACCCCTTAGCAACCACCTAATCACAACCTAACCAGCAACCACCAATTAACGGCCTTACAACCATGAGGTATAGAGGTCGACCGATATATCGGTTTTGCCAATTAATCTGCACCAATAACAGATTACTGGAACTATCGGTTATCTGCAAAAATCCACACCAATTGTTGTTCCCTGTTGCATCCGGTGCTGGAGCGGCTGGGAAGTGTCCGCTCTCGTTATACTATCACTTCACTGATGCCTTGTGGTGTTTGTTTTGACATGTGAGACAACACTCTGCATGGAGTGGAACACTTCAGATGCAGATTTAAAACATAAAACATAAAAGGTATACAGTACACTACAGTATATGTTGTCATATCATTATTAAGTAATTAATTTGTTGACGAGATGCTGCATTAATAGAGAACAGCAGTGTGTTTGCCGACAAGGCTGAGAGGACGCTAACATTAAAGCTAATCTCAAGCGGTTAGAACAATGTGACAAAAATACTACCCAAATGTTTAAATATCACGATTGTTACCATCTATTTGCATTACTTTATATCCAGCTGGTCACGTTTATGCATTCGTTAGCCAGCCAAGTTGCATATTTAAAGCTAGTGATGTGAGAAAGCAAATTAATATCTTCATTCAGCCGAGAGAAACATATAAACAAATATTTATATATTTATTTGGTAACGCTTTAGATTACAGCCCGCAATTTTCAGTGTAAGTACACCAAATTTACAGCGTACCTTTTTTGTATTAATAGTGTAACTACACAGTACATACTTGTAGGTATAAGGGAACAATTTGCAAAGTTTGGGGAATAAAGGGGTAACAACCAGGAAAATTACAAATAAGTTATACAGTAAGTATTTTATAATTAAGGGGTAACTATTCTAATATTACGTGGTATATGATCTTATACTATGCTAAACAACAATCTTACTTTGAGAGTAATTAAGCAAGAACATACACAGCGTATCTTTTTGTAATAATAGTGTACTACACATATAGGCTACTGTAGGTATTTTTTAACTACGGGATACATACTCTATTATTACAGGATACATGAGGGGTTTTTTTTCTTCACTACTGTCATCTGATGGAGTTTTGGTTCCTTGCCATTGTCACCTTTAGCTTGCTCATTGGGGGCTTAAATGATATTATAGAAAATATTATCAAACTAACTGTATTGACACTATCGGATGAGAACACAAATCTTGAACTGAATTGAGCTGAATAATTTCATTACCGTCTTAAGCTGCTTTATAGCTAAAATTGAAGTATTTTTCATAACTGATGCATTTTGAAACATTTTTCTGTTTATTAGTTTGAAGCTGCTTTGAAACAATCTGTAGCCTATAGTATAAAGTGCTATATAAATAAATGGGATTTGACTTGACATAACTTGACATGATGGAGATATTACGTGGTATATGACCTACTATGCTATACAACAATCGTTTGGAAGCAATTTAGAAAGAACTTACACTGCATACCTTTTTGTAATAATACGTATTATATTATACATATAGGACTAGATTTTTTTTTTTTTAACTACGGGGTACATATTCTATTATTACAGGATACATGAAATTTAAATTTAAATCAATGCTACTTACCCGATGAAAGTGTGTTACATACACCAAATAACTTGTTCTGCTATTCTGTTTGAATGGCATTTCAGTCCATCAAGGTGCAATGCAGTGGAAAATGTTTTGGTTACTGATGTAACCTCTGTTCCCTGATGGAGGGAATGAGACATTGTGTTGATGTAGTGACACTAGGGGTTCGATCTTGAGAGCCCCAATCACCTTTGCTTAAAATAGAAAAGGCCAATGAGAATTGGCAAGTGGAATTTGCATGTCACTCTCCGCCCCCGGACATACAGGTATAAAAGGAGATGGCGTGCGCCACTCATTCATATTTATGCTGAGGAGCCGATAGAGAGTCCCGGCCATGTCAGCGGCCAGTTTAGCGCCACGGCAGGAGAGACACAACGTCTCCCAAGAGGTTACATCAGTAACCAAGACGTTCCCTGCCTGTCACTCACTCGATGTTTTGTCGATGTAGTGACACTAGGGGTTCCTACAGGAAACGGCGCTGAACCATGTCACGAGGTATGGAAGAGTGGACACGGGCAAGCTGCTGCGTGCCTCGCAGTGTGTGCTCAACCACGTCGTGACCTTCCAGCGAGTTAGGTAAGGTGTCTCCCTAGTCCCGTTAAGGGGGGGAGGAGGCACTTACCCAAGTAGGCTACCGGCGGTGCCTTTCCTAATTTGCTGTTAAGCAATTTCCTGCTGAGCACTTTCTAGAATAGTGCTGGGAAGTGCTCTTCCCTCTCCAGGAAGGAGACCACTACGGAGACCACATCCTATCGGAGGGGGGTTAACATGTGGAGGATACCTCACATGGACTTACCAATGGGGAAGTTCACATATGGAATGATATCACCGGAGGACCCTATCTACAGAGAGGGTACGCAGCACAGTGGCCGAGGCAGAGAAAGCTCTGGCGAGGGGAAACACAGGGTTCACCTAAGGGGAAACCGAACAGTGGAAACTCATCATACGGCTGTGAGTCGTGCTCCGAGCCCAGAAACCAATCATCCAGCCGTGAACGCTCAGGGCTGGGTTGAGGGGTCCATTTCAGCCCGATGTTCGCAGCCGCTCGGGCAAGCACGGCTGCCATCTCAGCGTCCGCCTCATCCTGTGTTCTGCCGCCCGTGGGCGGGAGATCAGAAGATTCGTCTGCTTCCTATTGCAGAAGCCCACCCTCCGATGCTGCAACCGAAAGCTCATCCTCATCGCGAGCCTCAAGCGACACATTAAATCCGCCCTTAGGTGGACCGCCTGTATCGCTCAACAGCTCTTCCGGATAGAACGAGCGTGCTGGGGGATGGGAGGTCCGCGGGGGTTGAGCCGGCGAAAACACTCCCATATCCACATCCAGATCGCCCGCGGTGCTTGCTGACCCGGCCGGCTGAGCATCAGCCCAGGATGGAGTGGGTTGGGGAGCAGACATGGTGGCTCCTTGCTTCATGAAGAAGGAATTGAGCCGCGACCGCAACGTTCTGATGGGCATGTTTTCACAATGAGAACATAACCCTTCCACGAAAGCTCCCCAAGCACTCGAGACAGATTTCATGGCTGTCTGGAGGGGAGAGATAACGGCCACATCCAGTAGCGCAAACGCAGAAGGACATCTTTAAAAAGACGGCAAGCGTTTGCGCGAGCTCTTTCAGAAGGAAACGTACTCTTTTAGCACCCACGGACTCAGCCACCGAAGCGCCCAGGGGAAGCACAACACTCGACCATGTGAGGGTGACTGCTGATATGCGGCGTAAAATCCAGCAGAGTAAGCTAAAGGTGAGAGGACGAACACAAGCATGCATTCGGCTCCGAAGAAAAAATCTGAATGAGTGGTACATGCCATCTCCTTTTATACCCGTATGTCCAGGGGCGGAGAGT
Source organism: Myxocyprinus asiaticus (assembly GCF_019703515.2). Taxonomy (NCBI): domain Eukaryota; kingdom Metazoa; phylum Chordata; class Actinopteri; order Cypriniformes; family Catostomidae; genus Myxocyprinus; species Myxocyprinus asiaticus. The sequence goes on from NC_059387.1 coordinate 6,330,831, forward strand.
GGCATGCAAATTCCACTCGGCAATTCTCATTGGCCTTTTCTATTTTAAGCAAAGGTGATTATCGAACCCCTAGTGCAGGGCCGGAGTGGCAATAGGGAAGATCGGGAGAATTCCCGCTGGGCCGGTCAAAAATTGGGCAGGTTAGGTCCGCATGTTGATTGACAAACTTTCATCATATGTCGCAGAACAATTGCCAACAGTCCGTAACATCCGGTATTTAAAGGGTCAGAATTGTGTTCCGTATTATAGCGGACGCAGTCTGTATTTTATCATCTCACACCCAAACAAATGAGAGAGTAGCATGTGAGAGACGAAACTGATGTTGCGCTGCTTCACTTGACAGCGCGGGAAGGATCACAGAAGATTCATCGAGCACAGATAGGCTACTAATAGCTGAATGGATGAACGTGCTTCAGTAACAAGATCATCACAAGTTTAATACTGACTGCAGTCTCACAATCTCAATTAATTAATCTCTGAAATCCTCTTCCCTAGCAGTGCAGAAAATTATTTTTTGTCACAAAATAACAGAATACTTAAAGTAAATGAGTACAGATGCAACAGCATGACACGGTACGAAAATAATGGGACTTTACAGCTCGCAAAAGAATAAACTCAACGAAACAAACTGCACAAAGTGCTTTCAATGTTGTATCATGCAATAAAACCCTCTTAAAGAGACAGTAACCATTTTGCCTTTGTCCTGAACTTTTACATTCCAAGTAAAAGAAAAGTACAGCTGTGCTATTTTTAGTCTTTTATTTCACTCTTATCATTGTAAAATGGCACATTTTTGAATGGCATGTAAAAATGTAAAAACAATCACTAAAACTTAATTGTTTCACTGGATCTGCTGCTGTTTTAATTATCTAAAATACAAAGCACTGACCATTTAAAGTGTGAGCCTGTACATCTTGAAAGAGTTATAAACATTTACAGTTCTATAGTGTTATTATGTGCCTAGATAGTCTTTAAAATAAACGTAGTTTACCCTAAAATGACATTTCTCTCATCATTTACTCACCCTCATGCCATCCCAGATGTGTATGACTTTCTGTCTTCTGCTGAACACAAATGAAGCTTTTTAGATGAATTTCTCAGTTCTGTTGGTCCTTTCAATGCAAGTGAATGGTGATCAGAACTCAGAAGGTACAAAAATCACATAAATGTAGCATAAAAGTAATCCATACAACTCCAGTGGTTTAATCTATGTCTTCAGAAGTGATATGAAAGGTGTGGGTGAGAAACAGATCAATATTTAAGTTTGTTTTTTTTTACTATAAATTCTCCTCCCTGCCCGGTAGGGGGCGATATGCTTATGTAAACCACCAAAAACAGAAGAAGAACTCTTAAGAGAGAAGAGTGCTTATGAAAGTGAAAGTGGAGATTTATAGTAAAAAATGACTTAATTATTGATCTGTTTCTCACTGCATCTCATTTACTTGCATTGAATGGACCAACAGTTCTTCTAAATATCTTCATTCATGTTCTGCAAAAGAAAGTCATACACAACTGGGATGGCATGAGGGTGAGGAAATGATCAAATATCCCTTTAACATTCACTTATTTTTACAACACATGCAATGAAGTCTTATGACAAAGTGAAAATCTTAGTGAATGCCGTATGTGGTGTAATGACATAGAGAGCTTAAATAATTTTCAAGTAATTACATGTATTGCATATTTTTGCTGTGATCTTGTTTTATTGTTATCATCTTCACCTCCAACCCCCCTTTTGGGTGTGGGCTGACTTGGAAATGACATCCCAGGCTGAATATGAATCCCACTCTGGCCCTGCCCTAGTGTCACTACATCGACACAATATCAAGTGAGTGACAGACAGGGAACAAGCTTACCTCTTTCCAGCTATTCCCAGGAAATAAAATACAAATATAACATGATACAACACAACACTTGCATCTTACTGCATATATACAGTAACCTATAATTGATATGTTGTTTTGATAGCAAACTGCATCAGACTTAGTTTGGTCTTCCATGTTTCAAGGCAAGTAAAACTAAATTAATTAATTAATTTAATTACTGGCAAATATACCCCCTTATTTCACATAGTTACAGAGTAAGTACAACATCTGCGGGCTGTAATTTAAAGTGGTACTTGTTACCCCCTTGTTCTGTGTAGTTATAGGGTACAGTAGGTGCAATAAATGTACATACACAACTTATAATATCTTTTACATCATAACCTTCATCTTATTTCAAAACAGATTTACAACATCTTTTCATTTTAAATGATATAGTCATGACAACAAAGTATCACATTATCCCCCCCCCCCCTTTTTTTTATTTTTCTTTTCTTTTGTTCCTCTTCTTTTTCTTTCCTTTCACTGAGGACTCTGATGTTGAGGAGTTTATGGAATCCCATGGGTCTTGCTGTTCTGCATTATATATATATATATATATATATATATATATATACTGTATATACTGTATATATATATATATATATATATATATATATATATATATATATATATATATATATATGAATACAAATACATGCTTTTTAGCAAACTATTCCTTTGTGTCTTTAGTAGAAAATGAGTTTCTTTACCATGATTTGACAGAAACTGAGTTTTCAGTGTCCAGAAACAGAGATCACTTAAACTCTGAGTCAGTTACTGTGGTATTGTTAACTGTATGTGGCTAACCTGATCGTTGTTTTTTTTTTTTTTTTTTTTTAACAAAACCTGAGTTTCTTTCGGTCTCTTCCTGTTGACCCTGAAGAAGCTGACTCTCAATCCATATCAAAGCGCATATGCGATCACACTGAGTTAACTTTTGGAGAAAAAGATACAAATTGTGGTTGGATAGTAGCCTATTAGTTTGTTACACAAGGCCTAATATGTGAATATATTAAGACAATGCTGAAGTTGTCAAACAGTCCACCTGCACTGAAACATTTAGGGCCATCGTAATCACTGTAAATTACTTTTTTGTGTGAAGCTTGAGACAGAAGACACTGATCTATAAATAATAATTCCTCATGTTGTTATAAGTAACTATGATGGAACAATCCTATCAGTTATCAGATCAAATTGGAGATTGTGATATTTCATAGTGACAATCATTGTAGTGCAGCTGAAAATGTTTAAATATAAGCTGTATTGAGTTTGAATATTGAAGTTGAACAGCATTTCAGTTAATATGTTTAAATTTAGTAGACATCAAAATATAGATGTCATTAAATGCTGTTGAGAAAGAATTAAAAAATTATAAACTGTACTTTAAACATTTTAAATGATTTTTTAACTGCAAATCACCTACATCAGTATTAGTGGGTCAGACTATGAGGGTACAATAAGTCTGCAAAAGAACTAATTCTTTATCTATTTGATTTTGTGTTCTGTTGCAGTGTTAATTTTGGCATCAGAATTTGGTTTATTTTTCGGCTTAGTCTTTTGATGAAAATGTATGTTGTATAGTTATATGTACACTGTATTGCCAAAAGTATTCGCTCACCCATCCAAATAATTGAATTCAGGTGTTCCAATCACTTCCATGGCCACGGGTGTATAAAATGAAGCACCTAGGCATGCAGACTGCTTCTAGAAACATTTGTGAAAGAATGGGCCGCTCTCAGGAGCTCAGTGAATTCCAGCATGGTACTGTGATAGGATGCCACCTGTGCAACAAGTCCAGTCGTGAAATTTCCTCACTACTAAATATTCCACAGTCAACTGTCAGTGGTATTATAACAAAGTGGAAGCGATTGGGAATGACAGCAACTCAGCCACGAAGTGGTAGGCCACGTAAAATGACAGAGCGGGGTCAGCGGATGCTGAGGCGCATAGTGCGCAGAGGTCGCCAACTTTCTGCAGAGTCAATCGCTACAGACCTCCAAAGTTCATGTGGCATTCAGATTAGCTCAAGAACAGTGCGTAGAGAGCTTCATGGAATGGGTTTCCATGGCCGAGCAGCTGCATTCAAGCCATACATCACCAAGTGCAATGCAAAGCGTCGGATGCAGTGGTGTAAAGCATGCCGCCACTGGACTCTAGAGCAGTGGAGACGCGTTCTATGGAGTGACGAATCACGCTTCTCCATCTGGCAATCTGATGGACGAGTCTGGGTTTGGCGGTTGCCAGGAGAACGGTACTTGTCTGACTGCATTGTGCCAACTGTGAAGTTTGGTGGAGGGGGGATTATGGTGTGGGGTTGTTTTTCAGGAGCTGGGCTTGGCCCCTTAGTTCCAGTGAAAGTAACTCTGAATGCTTCAGCATACCAAGTGATTTTGGACAATTCCATGCTCCCAACTTTGTGGGAACAGTTTGGGGATGGCCCCTTCCTTTTCCAACATGACTGCTCACCAGTGCACAAAGCAAGGTCCATAAAGACATGGATGAGCGAGTTTGGTGTGGAAGAACTTGACTGGCCTGCACAAAGTCCTGACCTCAACCCGATAGAGCACCTTTGGGATGAATTAGAGCGAAGACTGCGAGCCAGGCCTTCTCGTCCAACATCAGTGTCTGACCTCACAAATGCGCTTCTGGAAGAATGGTCAAAAATTCCCACAAACACACTCCTAAACCTTGTGGAAAGCCTTCTCAGAAGAGTTGAAGCTGTTATAGCTGCAAAGGGTGGGCCGACGTCATATTAAACCCTATGGATTAAGAATGGGATGTCACTTAAGTTCATATGCGTCTAAAGGCAGATGAGCGAATACTTTTGGCAATATAGTGTATATAGTTTGTCAAATAAAAAAAAATAAAAAATATGTTCGTTTTCGAAAACAAAAAAAAAATAGTGATCTTAGTCTGTTTTTCAAACGTTTTAACCAGCATTTTTAATGTTTATATATTCCAAGAATTGTGACAGTACAACTGTCACCATCTTTGTTGTGTGCAGTTACCATGGTTACCAATTTATTTATTTATCTATTTCAATGTTTGTGGAAAAGGTTGTTTATTTGTTCACACACAGTGTCCATGTTGCTTTCCTCTACAGAGCAGTGTTATTTAGAGGACTGATTCATCCACAAATCCTGTTCACTGGGTTCAGCTTGAGTGTAGAGGCTAAATCGTTGAATAACATTTATGCATCTACATGTCTATATCCCAACATGTACAGGAAGATGTAGATAACAGCTTTTCAACTCCAGTCCTGGAGTAAAATTATGATAATTACTCCTCATTAATTAGTTTACTACAAAGCAAACATATAGTTGTTCTGACAGCAACTAATACCAATGAAGCATGAAACACAAACCTGAGGGACCTGGCACTGTAGGAACAGTATGGATTTGTGACATTGCAGATGGGACAGCAGACTTCATCTTTTCAATCACCTTATTCAAAAAAATCACACTCGTCTTTAAGCAAGGTGATCTCTGCTTTTAGAGTAGCAATCTTAGCCTAAAAAAAAGAAAGAAAAAAAGAGAAAAGTTAAAGGTTTTATTTATCTGTCAATGTCTCTTCTCCAGGACCCAACATTTGACCATTTTCTCATTCTTCAAAACATCAAATCTAAGAAATAATCATCACTGGTACTGTACGTTTTCATTAAATACACTTAAATTGTTAATATGTCCAAACACAATTCAGCCACTTACATTGGAGCAATGTTCTTGTACCTAGTTTGTCAAAAATCCATTTGCCTTACAAATGAATGGCACAATAATAATTACATACAAAGTTCAGGGTGCACTGCATCATGAATACATCATTGACTTTATTTCCATTTGTGAAAATAAATACAACACATCTGTAGGTAGCACTAAAGAGCAGAAAGGAGTCAAAATGTTAGCCATTGCAGTAAGTTAGCTTATATATAAGTTAGCTGGTCACAAAGCTAAGATGTTTACTTAAAGTAGCTAATTAATTATTGTCAAAACAGCAATAGAGTGAAAGGTAGCTTCTGATCTTACACGATTCAGAGTCATTATGAATCGAGAAGCCTCTCCAAAGCTTGGAATCGAACAGCACTACCATCAAGTACTGTAGCTGTAATTTGGTATGGCCTTTTGTATTGCTTCATCTCACCAGAAACGTGTGTGGGTAAACCGGCGAGGTTTTTTAACTCTCATCATAAAAAACGCAGGCGAGACTCCATCCGCACCGATCTACAATGAAAGAAGCATCCCCATTCGGATCATGGAGAAGTTTGATGGCAATGATGTGAAAGTTTACGGTCAACTTTAGCATTAACACTAATTGTAAAAATGTAATTCATATATTTTTTATTTATTTATTTTTTGTGTGTCACTAACATGTTTTGTTAATTTGTTTATATGCAATTTTTCTTTTATTTGTTTTATTTTAGTTTCACGTCCGCATGTGCAGCAAACCTAGGCCTACTGTCGCGGATGTTTACCTGTTAAGCAGGGATGCCAAGTCCGCGGGTTTCAGCCCAGGTTAAAGGTTTGACATATAGCATAAATCATATTTGGCTGAAATGCTTGTGATGAAAAAGTTCACCCATTTTATATTCTACTGATGATACAATTGTGCTATATGATGAGAAAGAGTAAGGTGATTTTTGTGAAGGAGCGGCACTGGTAGAAATCCTCTATGAAAACTGACATTTTTATGATTACTACTATACAGTGATTTTCAAGTTGGAATTGAGCTGTATGACATGTATTTTAGGTATAAGAGTGGCTTTTTTTGAGTTTGGATATTTGGGCTAGGGTCATTGGCAATGATCTATAATAGAGAACATATATATATATATATATATATATATATATCTCAGTGGTCATTGAGCTAGTTTTAATTGGCTATTAGGTTAGTCTTTACGCAGATATGGCAGCCCTTCTGTTAAGGTAGTTATTAATGATTGTGTATACCTACTGTCGAATTCTATTACAGGCTTGTCTTCCATTTTTTGATTTTAGTCCCAAAACTGCATCAACGACATCTTCTGTAGTCATTCACTAAATAAAGTCCCGTTGTTCGTGTTGACACATTTTCAGGTAAGTGAGTTTGCTTAACGTTGGTTTGAATGTAACGTTAGCTGATATTGTCACATACACACAAAACAATATTTTATTATCTGATACCCCATAAAACAAGTTATTATTCTACTAGTGTGTAACACTTCTCAGTGGAAGGAGGAGGCGAGAAGCAGATTTCCTGGTTCAGGTAAACGTTTTTATTTTCCTCTCTGCGGCAAATACACACTCTCAGGGCTTTTACGTTGTTCAATAAGTCATTCTAAAAATACACAAACTATTTCACAAAATAAACTCTCAACTTTGCAATAATAATTTCTTCGCTTCACAATCGGGTCTCTGGTGCCCAGGCTCTCTCTCCCGTCTACCTGCGGTGTGGCTCTATTTATGCCGCTCTCCCCGTGCTCACTAAAATTAGAGACAGGTGTTAGACATAATTTAACTCAGGTGTAAGTGCCCTTACCGCTTTCTCTCTCTCCGGAGAGATGCTTGACCACGCCCCCGCTGCAAGTTTTGTTGTTCAGTAATCTCCATCATATATCCTGTAATAATAGAATATGTACCCCGTGGTTAAAAAAATAAAAATAAATACCTAGGCCTATATATATATATATATATATATATATATAGAGAGAGAGAGAGAGAGAGAGAGAGAGAGAGAGAGAGAGAGAGATAGATATAGATATAGATAGATAGATATAGATATAGATAGATAGATATAGATATAGATATTATAATAATATTTTTAGCAATTGCTAAATTGCTCGCAAACGTAAGATTGTTGTTTAGCATAGTAGGTCATACATACCACGTAATATTAGAATAGTTACACCTTAGTTATAAAATACTTACAGTATAAATAATTTGTAATTTTCCATGTTGTTTAGCATAGCAGGTCATACATACCATGTAATATTAGAATTACGAGTTTGTGTGATTTATTAAAATGTAAATCTACCAACAGCAGTTGTGGGTCAAATAGGTATTTATTTGAGCAGATGCGATAGCAAAGAAGATGGTCCATGAAATATGACGTTCAAGAAAGTTTGTCCAAAACATCCAAAACAAGCTGACTTCAAAACAAGCCATTGTACAACTGTTATTCTTTTTTAATAAATTGTACACAAAAATCGAGCAATGCAACAATATTCAGACTCTCCCATTGTAATGACTGAAGCTGTCACTCACTGTTTGAGCCCTGCAGTTCAGCGTGAGTTCACTGACACAGAGTTCTGCACTCACAAATGCTCACATAATAAATATAGCTGTTTAAACAATGCAATAAATCAGTTCCCTATCTGTCACTCATTCAACGTTTTGTCAATGTAGTGACACTAGGGGTCTCTCTTGGGAGCCCCAAACACCTCTGCTTTTTGAAAAAAGGCCAATGGGAATTGCTGAGTGGAATTTGCATGCCACTCCCCTGGACAAACAGGTATAAAAGGAGCTGGTATGCAACCACTCATTCAGATTTTCTCTTCGGAGCCGAGTGGTTGCATTCAATGCACTGAATTCAATTCTCCCTTCCGTTCACCTCATACTGCTGGATTTACAGCGCATTTCAGCGGCTTCTCCCCCTCTGCACCAGTGGAGTGCAGAGAACAGAGAAGAGTATATTTTCATAAAAGAGCGGCACACATGGAATGTCTTTTTAAAGATGGCTTTCCATTTGTGTGTTATTCCTGGTTGCGGTCGTTATCTCTACGCTTCTGACGGCCACGATCGCTGTCTTACGTGTCTGGGCGCTGCCCACATGGAGACATCATTCGTGGATGGGTCTTGTCCTCATTGCGAGAACATGACCATGGCAAAGTTGCGGTCACGGCTTGCCTTCGTAAGAAAGCAAGCCACCCCAGCGGCTCCCTGCCTCGGTCCTTCTACCTACGGGTATGAGGCCGCGTCGGTTAGCATTGGGGGCGATTTGGGGATTCAATGGGAGCACCTCCACCGGGTAACCCCCCACGGACCTCCCAATCCTCAACACGCTTGCTTGCCCCGGTCCGGCTCTCGGATGAGACCGCCAGCTCGTCTCAAGGTGAGTTCAACCTCTTATTCGGGGCCTGGGAAGACGATGAGTTATCGAGCGCAGCATCGGAGAGCGGGCTCGTCCAGTCTGACGCGGAGGCTTCGGCTGGGCTTCCTCCTTTGGGTATGGTCGCCTAGTCTCAGGCCAACGCAGAGATGACGGACATGCTTTCCCAGGCAGCCGCGAGCGTCAGGCTAGAGTGGAATCCACCACTCTCCCTGAACCCTCGCAGCTCGATGACTGGTTCCTGGCACCAGAGCATCGCTCACGCCGTTACCTTGCGTGCAGAGATCGCTACCCTTCTATGGAAGGGTGTGATAGAGCCTGTCCCTCTGGCCAAGATGAAGAAGGGGTTTTACAGCCGCTACTTCATCGTACCGAAGAAAGGCGGTGGGTTGCGGCCAATCTTGGACCTGCGAGTACTGAACCGGGCCTTGCACAGACTCCCGTTCAAGAAGCTGATGCAGAAACACATTTTAGCAAGCATCCGGCATCAAGATTGGTTCGCGGCGGTAGACCTGAAGGACGCGTACTTCCACGTCTCGGTCTTACCACGACACAGACCCTTCCTACTGTTTGCTTTTGAGGGCCGGGCGTACCAGTACAAGATCCTCCCCTTCGGCCTGTCCTTGTCTCCTCAAGTCTTCATGAAGGTCGCAGAGGCAGCCCTTGCCCCGCTAAGGGAAGTGGGCGTCCGCATCCTCAATTATCTCGACGACTGGTTAATCCTAGCTCACTCTCGGGATGTGTTGTGTGTGCACAGGGACCTGGTGCTCACGCACCTCAGCTGACTGGGGCTTTGGGTCAACTGGGAAAAGAGCAAGCTCTCCCCGGTTCAGAGCATCTCTTTTCTCGACTTGGAGTTGGACTCAGTCTCGATGACGGCGCACCACACGAACGAGCATGCACAGTCAGTGCTGAACTGTCTGAAGGCATTCAGACAGAAGACAGCGGTTCCACTGAAACTTTTTCAGAGGCTCCTGGGGCATATGGCATCCTCAGCGGTGGCCACACTGCTCGGGTTGATGCATATGAGACCGCTTCAGCACTGGCTTCAGACTCAAGTCCCGAGATGGGCATGGCTCCGCGGGACACATCGTGTGGTCGTCACGCCGATCTGTCACTGCCTCTTCAGCCCTTGGACCGACCTTGCATTTCTACGGGCAGGGGTTCACCTAGAGCAGGTCTCCAGACGCGTTGTGGTTACGACGGATGCCTCCAAGATGGGCTGGGGCGCCGTATGCAATGGGCACTCAGCTGCCGGCTCCTGGACTGGCCCGTGGCTGTGTTGGCACATCAACTGCCTCGATTTGTTGGCAGTACTGCTCGCCCTGCGGAGGTTCCTGCTGTTGATCCAGGGCAAGCACGTGTTGGTTCGGACGGACAACACGGCGACAGTAGCATACATCAACCATCAAGGCGGTTTATGCTTCCGTTGTATGTCACAACTCGCCCACCGTCTCCTCTCTGGAGTCAGCAGCGCCACAAGTCACAACGAGCCACTCACATCCTGAGTGACCTCAACACCGCAGTGGACACGCTGTCACAACAGGTTACGCTCAGGGGAGAGTGGAGACTCCAACCCTAGGTGGACCAGCTGATTTGGAGTCGATTCGGTCGAGCACAGGTATACCTGTATCCTTCCACTGCCCGCTTTGGTACGCCCTGAACGAGGCACCCCTCAGTATAGACACGCTGGCACACAGCTGGCCCCTGGGATTATGCAAATACGTGTTTCCCCCAGTGAGCCTACAACACCCTGGCAACCATTCATAATACCTTTTCAGCTGTCTAGCAACATCCCATTAAAACCACTCAGAAGACCATAGCAACTGCCTAGCAATGCTCAAGAGACCACTCAGAACACATTAGCAAATACTGGGAAACCAGCAGTTGTTGTCAAACCAACTGTAACATTGTGGTGGAACTTTCTGCATGGGCAAGCACCACTCACATTTTCTTTAGAAAATATATAAAATCTAGTATTTCTTACTTTCTCCTTGCTTTTTTGTTTTGTTTTTTTCATCCACAGTTTTTTCACTCTTGTCTCTCCTGTATTGCCAGAAATTGAAAAGATGCATCTGTCAGACAGAGGTAACAGGGTTGTGATTCCTTTACAGGCTTTTACACCTTGCTGGGATTTGAGATGTTCCAAGGTAGATCCATTTCTGCCTTCCACACTCCCTGCAGAGTTCCAAATGGGAAAAGGAATCCATAGCAATATTTGCTGCTGTGTCGGAAAATATCTGCAGCTAAAAACATGGAACTTTTGGAACGAAAAATGAGAACACCCGTTTTTCTGCCACCATCTCTGGTGGACAAGCTTCAGCAATGAATCAATACTTCTTTTCTCTGTTTTAGGTTTGAAAAGCCAGGTCAGATAAAAGTGAGTCTGACTGGTTTAGGAAAACAAAAAGTTCAGTTGAAGTGTCAGGTTTGTTTTGTGGCACTTTTACAATTGCTCATATTTTAAAGGAATAGTAACTCAAAAAGGATATTTCATCAATTACTCAACTTTATGCATCATTTACTCACCCTTATGCTGTCTCAAACCTGTATGAGTTTCTTTCTTCTGTGGAACACAAATGAAGATATTTTGATGGATCCATGATGTGTGTTTGTACAGTACAATACAATGCAAGTAAATGGGTCCAAACTTTTAAACTTCAAAAAGGACATAAAGGCAGCACAAAGATAATCCATATGAGTCGAATGGTTTATTCTGTCTTTTGAAGCAATATAATCGCTTTAGGTGAGAAACAGACCAAAATGTAAAAATGTTTTCACTTTAAATCTTGACATCTGCAGTCTCCTTGGTGCAATCATGATTTGAAGCTTGATTACACTTCCTTGTGCTTGTATGAGTAATGGTGATGCTTGCCTCAGTAAACACCACTAACTGATATGAGACAATTGTTCCCATATGAGACAATTATGTGCAAGTACAGTCACAATGAAGACAGTTTGAAAGAGACCAGTGTGTGTGCATGTGTGCACAATGCAAAGCCTAGATAGCAACCCTAATCCGCTCTTTTCATGTAATGACTCACTAAAGAGTGACCCAAGACATCAAGTCATCTTTTCTTACCTTCCCAAAAAAATCAAGTAATTCATAATTAAATAGAATGACAAGTGTGGTTAAAAGCCTATTTAAAGCTGTTTTTATCATTTCCTCTCAGATTGATTCTATTCAGAAGGAGAATAATACATCATTTAACGTGATGGGCAGAGAAGGTGGGCATACACGGTGCGATTTTTGGCTGTCATACAAGCTCCCGGACATTTGTTTTCCAGTCGGGAGAGATTGTGTGGAAATCATAAGTGCTCATGTGGTCACGGCTCGCATCGTGTGAGAGAAATTATGAGTGGAGCCGAGCTGCTTACGAGCAGCTCACAACCTCCTGATAATGTCTAAAAATGTCTAAAATACCAATCAGGAGAAGGTGTTACAACTCACATGATCAATGTAAACTTGGAGTGTTCATGAAGCTTTTAAACATTTGGAGAAAATGGTCATGTCAATGTTTTAACTCCCCAGTTACGTGTCTGGTGAATCCAAGGACTTATAGGTTGAAAGTTCTACCTGTCAATCAACCACTGCACTAAAACAAGATTTTTAGAAAATATGGTTTAACATTTTAGGATTCCCAGATCTCAATTCTTTAGGTATTTACAGCTGTGCCACCTGCTCTGTACTATTTTTGGGAGTAGCATACACCCCCCTAAAGCGGCAGATACTCTGGGAGAGGTGATTACTGCTTTTTGAAAAGGTCATGAGGCATCAGTGTATTACTCCCTGCTAATTCAGAGTCTGGGGGATGGAGCTTCAACTTCTCTTAAGAGATTATGGGAGAAAGATTTAAACTTGGTATTGGAGGAGGGAGTGTGGGCTAGGATTCTAAAAAACGTCAAGTCTACATCTAGAGATGCAAGGGTGCGTCTGATGCAATTTAAGATTTTACATCGAGTCTATTGGACACCCTCTAGATTGTATAGGCTTGGTATTAAAGACACACCCACCTGCTGGTGATGCCAATCAGAAGACACATTTTGGGGATGTGCTAAGATACAAGAATTTTGGTTGAGGGTTCAGAGCTTTATATGTGATGTATTGGACACTCAATTTTAATTTTGCCCCAGACTCTGTATCTTAGGTGATTGGGCAGTCATTAATATTGGGGATAGTCATTTAAAAAGTTGGGTCCTAGCCAGAGTTAAGATCGGCAGACAAATTATCCTTCGGGGGTGGAAGTCGGCTGGGGCACCCTCATTTTAGGAGTGGTACATGGATATGGGCAGGGTAGCAGCATTTGAGGAGATGGCATGTAAAAGGCTAGGCAACCAGGATTTGTACAACAGGATATGGGGCAGCTATTTAGCCTTTTTGGAAGGCTCTCGGGGAGGGGCAGTGGAGAGAGACTAGAGACTATTGGATATGTGTGTTGAAACCTTTTTGTTTTTTTTGTTTTTGAAAGTATGCTTTTTATGTTCTTTTTCTTATGTTTCTAAGTATTTTCTGCTGTTTTGTTGTCTATTTGTGTGTCTTTGTCAGTTGGCTTTTGACCACTGGGGTGCTTGTTTGTGTCGGGTGGGGGTTGGGGGGGATAATGTTTGGGGGGAAAAGTTATGATTTCAAGTGGTTTGATTCTGCATTTTCTGTTGTGTCTATTAGATTTTCTGCATGGAATCAATAAAAATTGTTAATAAAAAAATAAAATAAAAATAAAAAAAGATTTTTAAACTTTGCTATGTGCGGATTTAAAGCGCATTCATATGGACAAGACCTCACATACCTTTTTCTGAATGTCTGCTATCAACATGCAGTGACACAGATGAGAAGGACATAGCCTACATCTAAAACTGAATACTACAGGTAGCCTACTCCACTGAAATAACTCAGAATTCTGCTCTAAACATCATGTTCGTGCTTAAACTAAAGTATAACCGACAGAAATGGTGTGTACATTTTATGTACTTTCTTTTTAATCTTGTACATTTTGTGCACTTTATTATCATGCAGTAGCTGGCAGCAGCAACACATTGATGTAATGATTGATGTATACATTCATGAGATCACACAGCCTCCCTACAAAATCTGAATCTGTCGAATGTTGGACAGCATTTGTAATATGCTTATTATTAAATCGGCAGATGAGTTTTCAGCTTATGCAGCCCCTGGACACACCATTCTTCTTTTTTATTTCTAATAACAAGGAATTAAAGCAATGTCCTCCTCTGACTTTATGCCTTACAATGATAAATAGCGTGAAAATTAATGCGATTGAATCTGAATTTGCCAGGTTCTAAAGTCGTGTCATGTACGATTGCACCTGTACGATAATCGACTCGTAACATGTGCTAGGGCTCATGACCTCCTGAGTGTCAGAACTTGCACCGTGTATGCCCAGCCTTAGTCATGCACATGTGCAATTTATATCTCAGTGCCATAAGTGCTTTGAGATATTTAATTGAGCTGACATGCAGCAGAGAGTAGGGCAGGTTTTGAAATTCTGCAGCGAAGCCTCCATGTATGTACAGTCAGTACATGCATGTGTCTAAAGTTGGCCGCCAAGCTGAGATGTCTCATTAGGCATGTAAATTACTTTTTGGAGTTGTCTCTGTGTTTCTCTCTTTCGAAACTTGCTTATCGCCTCTCACACACATCTGGATGTGTTTGATTGATTGGGTCACCCTGGATTTCAAGAAATTTTCGCAGGTGTGTGGACTACTACGTTTGGCTGGCTGCCTGTGATGTTAAAGGAATGTTCCGGGGTTCAGTACAAGTTAAGCTCAATCAAAGGCATTAGTGGCATATTGTTGATTACTACAAACATGAATTTCGACACGTTCCTCCTTTTCTTTAAAAAAAAAATAAAAAATTGAGGTGTCAGTGAGGCACTTATAATGGAAGTGAATGGGAGGGGTCAATTTTTGAACATTAAAATACTCACTGTTTCAAAAGTATAGCCACAAGACATAAAGGGTATGCATGTAAACAGGATTTTAGTGTGATAAAATCAGTTACAAACCTTTTCTGTGTAAAGTTATAGCCAATTTTACAACTTCGTTACCATGACGATTTAATGTCAAGAAACCCTAAACCGACTGTAAAAATGACAATTTAAACAACTTTACAGCTCAAATAATACACAACTTTTAACAAGATGTGATGTGACGCCATGCGAAGGGCAGACGTGTGAAAGACAGCTCTGTGCACTTTGCTAATTTTTTTAAATTATTTTCATGATATAATCCGGTGAAATTCTATACACCCAGTTACACATTTGCTGTTTGAGGTAAACATGGCAAAGAAGTCAAAATCCTCGGGCTGTGGAGACATTAAAAGACACTTACGGGTTCAAGATGAAAGCCCAGACAGGCCTGTGGACCGGGGACTTGATTTGGATGGTGCGGCGGGAGAAGGAATCCAGCGTTAACTGTCCAACATGTCGGTGATGTGACGAAGGTACTTGTGGACTGGAGGATCTCGCTGTAATACGATGATTGATTACGGCGATGGAAAAGTCTGAGTTAGTCACAAGAGTGACAGATGTTGAGAAACGACCAAAGTTGATTTGGAACATGTTCTTGAAAAGCTTGAAGATCTTGAGAATAGAAGCTTGCAGGTTCACCACCTGGTCCCTAAAGGGGTGGTGGGAACCTTGGGCACATAGCCCAGTTAGGGTCTGAGGATCACGTGAAAGTAACCCGGACCGAACTCCAGGCATGTTTCGCTGACAAAGAATGCTTGCAGGTCTCCTACCCTCTTGATGGAAGTGAGCGCAGTCAGGAGGGCAGTCTTCAAGGAGAGTGCCTTAAGCTCGGCTGACTGCAAAGGCTCAAAGGGGGCTCTGTGTAGACCCTGAAGAACTACAGAGAGGTCTGATGAGGGAACGAGGTGTGGTCTGGGGGGATTCAGCCTCCTGGCGCCTCTTAGGAACCTGATGATCAGGTCGTGCTTCCCTAAGGACTTACCATCGACTGTGTCGTGGTGTGCTGCTATGGCGGAAACGTACACCTTCAAGGTGGAAGGGGACAGTCTCCCTTCCAACCTCTCCTGCAGGAAGGAAAGCACTGATCTGACTGCGCATCTTTGGGGGTCTTCCAGGTCAGGGCGTACAAGAGCGGGCAGGATTCTTGGGAGGCGAACAGGTGCACCTGATCCAAATCCAGGTCCAAATCAGCTGGACCACCTGAGGGTGGAGTCTCCACTCTCCCCTGAGGGTAACCTGTCATGACAGCACGTCCGCTGTAGTGTTGAGGTTGCCCGGGATGTGAGTGGCTCGCAGCGACTTGAAGTGCTGCTGACTCCAGAGGAGGAGACGGCAGGCGAGTTGTGACATACAACGAGAGCGCAGACCGCTTTTGTGGTTGACATATTCTACCGTTGCCGTGTTGTCTGTCTGAACTAACACCTGCTTGCCCTGGATCAATGGCCGGAACCTCCGCAGGGCGAGCAGAATCGCCAACAACTCGAGGCAGTTGATGTGCCAATGCAGTTGCGGGCCCGTCCACAAGCCGGTGGATGCATGCCCGTTGCAAATAGCACCCCAGCCCGTTTTGGAGGCGTCTGTCATGACCACAACGCACTTGGAGACCAGTTCTAGGGGAACACCTGCCCGTATCTTGAACGCGAGTCTGTGTAAAGCCCAGTTCAGTACTCACAGATCCAAGATTGGCCGCAACCCACCGCCATTTTTCAGTACGATGAAGTAGAGGCTGTAAAACCCCTTCTTCATCTCGGCTGGAGGGACAGGTTCTATCGCGCCCTTCCATAGGAGGGTAGCGATCTCCGCACAAGGTAGCAGCGTTTTCGTCCTTCACCAAGGTGAAGTGGACACCGCTGAACCTGGGCGGATGCCCAGCGAACTGAATCACGTAGCCGAGTCGGACAGTCCAGACCAGCCATTGCCACGGATTGGATAGCACAAGCCACGCATCCAAGTTCCACGCAAGGGGGACCAAAGGGACAACGTCATCGGACGTACCGGCAGGTGGGGCCTCGTGATGGGACGGAGCTCGAGGTGACACACCATGTCGTGGCTGTGCTGAGTCTAAGGATATCGAAGCACTTACCTGGCTCCTTGTGACCACCCCTGGAACAGCCTGGGACAGGGGAGGAAGAGGCTTGTCCTCATGACCCGTGGAGACTGTCATATCGGGGGCAGATTTATGCCACAGCTGGGCACTCAGGGGCGGGAGACCGCCGCTGGAGTGCCAAACCTGCCAAATAGAGTGTGGACGGTGGTTGTGATGACCGTCGTGCACACCGGATACGTGACCCAGGGAACAAGGAAACCGCTATTGCTGAACTCTTGAGTACTGCAGCCACTTGGGCATGCAGCACAATTAAATGCAAAGGTAACAAAAAGATGGAGAGGTCTGCTTACAAGCTCCAGAGCAGCGGGTTTCGTCGTCCCTGGGTCGCCCATCTCAAGGGAGCTTTGAAGCCTTTCACGGGTTCTGGGCAGCTGCGAGATGGGTGGCATCTGCTTCCTGCAGTAGGCTCCATGCCGGGGCTGAGCCGAAGGGGCGGGCTGTGGCGGAGCCAGTGCAGTCACCGCAGGGGGACGCCTTTGGCGACGAGTAGACGGGGTGTGGGATCTTGAGCCACGCTGGGGCAGGATATGCCAGATAGCCTCTGTCTACTGCTCCACCGTCGAGAACTGCTGGGCAAAGTCCTTGACGGTGTCGCCGAACAGGCCAGCCTGGGAGATGGGGCAGCAAGGAATCGTGTCCTGTCGGCCTCACCCATCTCAACCAGGTTGAGCCAAAGGTGGCGCTCCTGAACCACTACCATCGAGGGTAGTGAAGGCGGGATGCTGAAAAGATCGGGACCGGGCAGAAAATAGTGCCTTCCACGACCTTGTCAGCTCTTCATGCACTTCCGGGAAGAAAGGAACGGGGGCGGGGCGTGGTGGTGCCGAAAGCCCAGGAACCGA
Organism: Myxocyprinus asiaticus; assembly: GCF_019703515.2. NCBI lineage: Eukaryota > Metazoa > Chordata > Actinopteri > Cypriniformes > Catostomidae > Myxocyprinus > Myxocyprinus asiaticus. The sequence continues at coordinate 6,348,712 of NC_059387.1, forward strand.
TCATCGAGCCGTGAGGGTTAAGGGAAGAGCAGAGGGTTCCACTCTAGCCGACACTCGCGGCTGCCTGGGAAAGCATGTCATCATCTCCACGTCAGCCTGTGACTGGGCAATCGTCCCCGAAGGGAGGAGCCCAGCTGAGGCTTTCATGTCCAACTGGACGAGCCCGCTCTCCGATGCTGCGCTCGAGAGCTCATCACTTTCGCGGGCTCTGAATAAGAGGTCGAACTTGCCGTGAGACGAGCCGGTGGCCTCATCCGGAAGCCCGATCAGGGCAGACGAACGTGCTGGGGAATGGGAGGTCCGCGGTGGGATACCCGGCGGAGGCGGTCCCATTGGGGTCCCCAAATCGCCCCCAGTGCTATCCGCACTGGCCTCATACCCGTGGGTAAAAGGACCGAAGCGGGGAGCCTCTGGGATGGCTTGCTTTCTTACAAAGGCGAGCCGCGACCTCATCGTTGCCATGGACATGTCCTCGCAATGAGAACATGACCATCCACGGACGCTGTCTCCATGTGAGCAGTGCCCAGACATGAAAGACAGCGATCGTGACCATCCGAAGGCAAGAGATAATGAGCGCAACCAGGAATAACACACAATCGAAAAGGCATCTTTAAAAAGACGTGTCTTTAAAAAGACGTTCCGTGTGTGCCGCTCTTTTAGAGAAATATGCTCTTTTAGAGAAATATACTCTTATTTCTGCCGAAGTGCCCAGGGGCATTCTCTGCATTGCTCCAGTGCAGAGGGGGGAGAAGCCGCTGAAATGTGCCATCAGATCCAGCAGAGGTGAATGAACAGTTGTGGGAATTCAGCTCAGTGAGCATGACTGTTCGGCTCCAAAGAGAAAATCTGAATGAGTGGTTGCATACCAGCTACTTTTATACCCATATATCCGCAGTGGCATGCAAATACCACTCGCCAATTTTGATTAGCCTTTTATCAAAGACCAGAGGTGTCTCGGGCTCCCAAGAGTGACCCCTAGTGTCACTACATCGACACAATGTCGAGTGAGTGACAGATAGGGAACAAAATAATCCTATAACACATGAGGGTGTGTGTGTGAGAGTGTGTGTGTGTGTGTAAGGAGGGATGTGCACAAAATGGCAGACGTGACTCTCGTGGAGAGTATGTCATGCGAGACTTCCGGCCAGAGAATATGTCCGCGAATGTGGGCGGAGAGAAACCAGTCAATGGTAGCTTAGGGACAAAAATGTGTGCGAGAATATTTGTGAGGGGTTGTGTGTGTGTTTGTGTGTTAGTACGAGAGAGAGAGAGAATAAAGTGACGGCCCCAAAGCCAATTTCGCGATTGTGGGAGAGAAAGCAGCTGTTAGTTTTTCACTCAGAGACGTGATGGATGGCTCGTAAACCGTCCTGCGGTCTTTGATTCTTTAATGGATAAATTCAGCGTGCCGGTCTCACCCACGATGGCGGAAACGCACAACAGTCCAATGTGGTTGGACTACAATACAACAAATCTCATTTGTGATAATTAATACCCTGAGTGCTAATCGCAATGTGTGGACTCGGTGGTCTGTAAACTGTACAAGCAATAACCTTGATACAAAAGAATAACACACTATAATATTCTATCTCTGCCCATTCTATCTCTGCCCAAACCTCTTACTTGAATCGCATGAGGATGCAGAATGTGTGTTCATCCGTCCTTTAACTCAGACTCGGTTCCGCGAGGCTTGGGTGATGACAGGAGGCCGTTTCCTCGCTCTGTCGGCGGGCGGTACGGCTACTGATTCTCAGCGGGCTGGCGGAGAAATCAGCGATGTCGACTTGATTGAAGATGGAAGAGAAATCTTTTCTCTCTTCACTTCTGCAGGCAAACATATGAAGATGCGGATTGCTCAGCGGTCTCCTTCAGATCCGTTAGAGTGTTTGGTGGAACACAGAGTAATCTCAACTCGTCCAGCGAGATGGAGATTGTATGGCCACAGTTTCAAGTCATACGTTACTTCCTTGTGCCATGAGGCTACACCTGAGAGCAGCGATGAGCTGCGTTTACACAGGGCGAGCAAAGTTGCTGGAAGCAAATCCCAGAAGCATTTCAGAGGTATTTCTACTCCTGATGATGTCATGGTTGAGGTGCGTTCTGTCGTGTGCCTCATCCAATAGGAGTTGAGAGTTTGATCCTTTAGTGAGCAAGGCTTCATGGGATTTGTAGTCTGTTTTGGACTCCCTTTGTTTGATTTTGGCATGGTTTTTATCAGTAAGATTTATGACTTGTTATGTGGGGGCCTGAGTTAGGTTTTACAACTGTGTTAGGCCTGCCTTTGTCTTCTATCTGAATACATGAGGCCCAACACTGGCCAGACTGAGATTAAACACCAAGGATGGCAGCAAAGTATTTACATGTCCCAATCATGCAATGTCTTTTATTAACATTGGGTGAGTAACCATTGGGTGTTTTTCTTGTGAGTGGATTGACTCACTGTATATACTCTGGCTTTCGGAGGAAGCTGGGCACCATTTTTGTTTCTTTTTGCGTTGGCTCCACCGAGCGGCTGGAGTTTGTTTTGTTTTGTGGATTAACACTTTTCCTTAAAGAAACTTTTGCATAGACAGAAGATCACTTTTACAATGAAGTTCCCGAGCAGACTGAGAATAGACACTACGGATGACCGCAAAATATCTACATGCCCACACAAAGAATGTCTTTTATAAAGTTGGTGGACTGTGTAAATCATGGGATATACTTTTATGCGGCCTCTGAGTGAATTGACTCTTGACCATCCGAGGAACAGGGATGCATGTTTCGTTTCCTTTTGTGCTGGTTCCGCCTAGCGGTTGGAGCTTGTTTTGTTAAATAACACTTCTTCGGGACTGTTATGGATGAATCTGTCAGTTCCTTGTACTTATGTCTCCTGTTGGCTGGAGTATGATTTGTGGAGTATTTTCGTGGGACATTGGAATGATTACGTCATCTGCTGCACTCATCAGCTGGCTCACTGAAGATTCGTTTGTCTGACCGAGGAAAATGAATGGCTTTATATCGGCTGGAATTTGTTTTGTGAAGGAACACACCTTCGAGATAGTTCTGTGAATGAGTCTACACGTTCTTTGTGTTTATTCTGCCTATTGGCTGGGGTTTGTTTTACAAAATATTTGATGTTATGTAATTTTGCCTTACAAATTTGTGAGGCAAAATTGAGCAATCCGATGGCAAAGTTGTCGCGGGGGCTCTCGTAGGTGTACATGGACTCTTTGAGTTTAAAGGGATTGACGCCAGTTGGCACTTTCGTGCGCGGGGTTAATGCGCATGTTTTTCTTTTTTCTGTTTGTTTTGTTCGGGGGGAAGTTCAGGGTTTTATTGTTGCATTAATGTTGAAATGTGGTCTTCATAATTTGGTTTTTGGTACACAATTTATTTTTCTATTATATCAAAAATGTCAAATGTTAATATGAGTGTACTATCTCTCTCCACATGGAATGTGGATGGGTTGGGGCACCCCATAAAAAGAAGGAAGGTTATTTCTTTTCTTAAACGTAAGAAATATGATACAGTGTTTCTTCAAGAAACGCATCTTTCCCCACAGGAAGCTGAAAAATTTGGTAAGATATGGGGTGGACATGTTTTCTTTAGTGTTGGCTCAAGTAAGAGCAAGGGAGTCATTATATTGGTAAATAAACATTTACAATTCAAATGTCTCAAACAGATTAGGAAGAGTCATTAATGTTTTAGCAGAAATTCAGGGGCAAAGTCTGATTTTGGCTAATATTTACGTACCTAACGCTGATGATCAGGGCTTTTTTATAGATCTTGAAGGGATGTTGCAAGCCGCTGGCACCCCTCATGATATAATATTAGGAGAAGACTTTAATCTTTTGATGGACTCAGTCCTTGATCATAGTGAAGCAAAAGTGTGTAAGCCCCCTAGAGCAACAGTGACACTTCACAGGATGTGTAAAAATCTTGGTCTTACAGATATTTGGAGACTTTTGAACCCATCTGCTAGAGACTATTAATTTTTTTCATCAGTCCATAAGATCTATTCTTGAATAGATTTATATATATATATATATATATATATATATATATATATATATATATATATATCCAAATCCCTCATTTCAACTGTTGTTGATTGCTCAATTGGAAACATTTTAGTCTCGGATCATGCCCTGGTGATTTTAGAGGTGTTGCCACATATAGAGAAAAATAAATCAATAGTTGGTGCCTTAATGTATCCCTTTTGCAAAATCCTGATTTCCAACAAATGTTAAAGACTGAAATCAGTGTTTATATGGAGACCAACTGGTCCTCGGTATCCTCTGTGGGCATGGCTTGGGAGGCACTTAAGGCGGTTCTTAGGGGTCGGATCATACAGCATGCCTCATTCATCAAAAAATCCAAAGCACGAGAACTCGTGGAGTTGGAAGGAAATATTAAAAGTGCTGAGGCAGAGCTGAAGCGCCGTATGTCATCTGATGGCCTCAGATAATTGACCTGACTGAAATATAGATATAATACTATTTTGTCACAGAAAGTGGAGTTTTAGTTATTCAGGGCAAGACAGTCATACTTTGAGTCGGTGGACAATGCAGGGAAGCTTTTGGCTAGATATATCAAGCAGAGAGAGTCTCTTTTTATCATTCCCTCAGTGAAATCTGCTGGTGGTGAAATTTTTACCTCAGCCATTAATATTAAAAATGATATTAAAAATGCATTTAAAGAGTTCTATCTTGATCTTTATAGTTCCACGTCTTCGTCTACTGAGGAAGATATTAGAAACTTTGTGGAACAATTAGATCTTCCTAAACTGAAGACTGAGCAAAAAAACTCTCTTGATTCTGAGATAAACTTGGAGGAGCTTGACAAGGTAATTAAGTCCCTACCTACTGGCAAGGCTCCGGGGCCAGATGGTTTTGCCGCAGACGTTTTTAGATCTTATGCTACAGAACTGGCTCCACTTATGTTAGAAGTTTATACTGAATCATTAAAGAATGGAAAGCTTCCATTCCACCAACCATGACACAAGCCCGGATCAGTCTGATTCTTAAAAAGGACAAAGATCCAAGCGAGTGTAAAAGTTACTGTCCAATCTCCCTGATCCAACTAGATGTAAACATTTTGTCAAAAATTTTGGCTAACCGATTAAGTAAGGTTATGACATCTCTTATACATATAGTTCAGGTGGGGTTTATTCGGGGCCACAGCTCTTCTGATAACATCAGGCGTCTCATCAATATCATGTGGTCAGTAGTGAATGGTCAGTCTCCGGTCGCTGCCATCTTACTTGATGCCGAAAAGGCATTTGATATGGTAGAATGGGATTATCTTTTTAAGATTTTGGAAACGTATGGGTTCGGGAGTACATTTATTGGTTGGATTAAGTTACTTTATAGACACCCTGTAGCAGTGGTACAAACAAATGGATTAATTTCAGATTATTTGACTCTGGATAGGGGCACTCGGCAGGGTTGCCCTCTTTCCCCATTATTGTTCTGTCTTGCCCTGGAACCATTAGCAGCCGCGATAAGAAAGGAGGATGATTTTCCAGGGGTGGTTGCAGGAGGTGTGGTGCATAAGCTTCTGCTTTACGCAGATGATATTTTATTATTTGTCTCTGAACCTTCTAAATCTATGCCTTGCCTCCACAGAATTATTAATTCATTTTCCAAGTTCTCAGGATACAAAGTCAATTGGTCTAAATCCGAAGCTTTGGCTCTGACAGCGTACTGTCCAGTAACGGCTTTCCAGCCGGGCGCCTTCCAGTGGCCCAAACAGGGCATTAAGTATTTGGGGATTTTATTCCCAGCAAATTTGTCTGATTTAGTTAGTGTTAATTTTGACCCTTTAATAAAAAGGTTTTCGAGCGATGTGGGCAGGTGCGCTTCATTACATTTATCGATGATTGGGAAGTTTAATGTTATTAAAATGAATTGTATTCCAAAATGTAACCACCTACTACAGTCTCTCCCTATAGATGTCCCCCTCTCTTATTTCAAGCAATTTGATAGCATAGCAAAGACCTTTGTTTGGAATGGTAAATGACCCAGATTGCATTTTAGTAAGTTACATAGGCTGATAGACAAAGGTGGGCTAGGCCTACACAAGATTTTGTTTTATTACTATGCATTCAGTCTCAGACATTTGGCTCATTGGTCACTTCCACCTGAGAGAGCCCCTCCCTGGTTTGTTATTGAACAGGCAGTTCTTGCCCCTATTTCGCCATTACAAAGCATCTCTATAAAAACTAATCGGAAAAGTTAAGCTACACCCCGTTATTTCGCATTTACACTCGGTATGGACTAAGTGTCCAGATTGTTTAAATTGGACACTTATTTAAATGTTGCCTTGAGCATGTGGCAGAACACAAGATTGTGTATTGGCAAGTCCCCTTTCTGCTAGCCAGATTGGATTGTGAGGGGGGTTGCCACACTTGGTGACCTATATGAAGGTGGAGTATTGAGATCGTTTGAAAACTTGGTCCAACATTTTGGGATCCACAGTCCTCAGTTTTATAGGTATTTACAACTGTGCCACCTGCTTTGTACTATTTTTGGGAGTAGCACACACCCCCCTAAGGAGGCAGATGCTTTGGGAGAGGTGATTGCGGTTTTGGAAAAGGTCATGAGGCATCAGTGTACTACTCCCTGTTAATTCAGAGTCTGGGGGACGGAGCCTTAACTTCTCTCAAGAGAGTATGGGAGAAAGATTTCAACTTGGCATTGGAGGAAGGAGTGTGGGCTAAGATTCATAAAAATGTTAAGTCTGCATCTAGAGATGCAAGGGTGCGTCTTATACAATTCAAAATTTTGCATAGATTTTATTGGACCCCCTCTAGACTGTATAGGCTTGGTCTTAAAGACACACCGACCTGCTGGAGATGCCAATCGGAGGATGGAGACATGGCCCATGTTTTTTGGTGGTGTGTCGAGGTCCAGAATTTTTGTGCGACGTGGTGGGCACTCAAGGTTCGTTTTGCCCCAGACTTTGTGTTCTGGGCGATGGGGAGGTCATCGATGTGGGGGATGGCCATATTGAAAACTGGGTTCCGACCTGTGTGATGATCGGCAGGCAGGTTATTTTGAGGGGTTGGAGGTCAGCTGGTGCGCCCCCATATCCGGAGTGGTGCACGGAGATGGGGAGTGTAGCGGCTTATGAGGAGGTGTCATTGGGAAGACAGGATGATTTAGATTTGTTTGTCCGGAAATGGGGCAGGTATTTGGAATTTTTGGGGGGCTCTTGGGTGGGGTGTGGAGATAGTATTGTAGTATAGTTTTTAAGTGAATATGATTATTATGTGTGTATATGTATGTGTATGTATGTATGTATGTATGTATATATATACATATATATGTGTGTGTGTGTGTGTGTATGTTTGTGTGTTTCTTGTTATTATAAGATTTAATAAAAAATAAAAGTGCTTTTATAAAATGATAAGCTTCACATTTCTGCCTTTAAACCCTCCAAAAATTGGCCACATTCACTTTCATTGTCCCCATTCTCTTCCATTGGAAGTGCTTCACTGTAACCTCATTTTCTGCTTCTTTTAAAGAAAAGGAGGAACGAGTCAAAATTAATTATTTATGGTAATCAACATTATGCCACAAATGCTGTCAACTGAGCTTAACTTGAATTGAACCCGAAACATTCCTTTAACAAAAACTAAATATAAAAATTTAGACATAATTGGAAAAACTGCAACTTCATGTCTCTAAAACTAACTAAAATGAAATAAACATGGTAACAAATTAATTTTAGATTTTGATACACAGCACACATAAAAAAAAATTAAAACCTTTAAAACTCCCTTTCTTTAATCTTGTGCGACCCCACGTCCTTCTCCGTGGACTGTGTTATTTAATTTAATTTAAACTGACTGATCTCAGTTCAGGACACTCTGGGCTGTCAGTAAATGGTTCAACTTTTGACGCACCAAGTCATGTGACAAAACAATATGGGGCCTACCACAGCAGAGTTAGTCTTTGGGAGAAACGCCAACAAAACTACATTTGTTAAGAAAGCTAATTACATTTTTACATTGAAACACATTTGAGTCAAAAGAATACAGTATGTAGTTTCGTCCGATATGCCATTTTAAAAATGTGAGTAATTTATTGCAAAATGGCACAGTGTTAAACACAATGACCGTGGATGTGAACTATAGGGGCAATTTCCCCTTATAAATCGTAAATTCACTGCACATTATCGCACTGAGAATCAATGGGTTCATCCAAAAGCTGAAAAATGTTGCTTTCAGAGGCTTTAGATGAAGTTAGGATGAAAATACAGTAAGGTGCATTTTAAGGTGAATTTGAACTGTTCTGAGACCATCGCAGACATACAGCACACTTGAGGTTAAGTCATTCACTAAATAGGGAGCAAGGGAGCATCCTGTAACTTTCCTATGCAGCCAAGTACATTCACTCATAAAATCTGACCAAAAGTTCAGTTTCAGGCTGCAAATGATGTTTGGACTACTCAACATGGTTGGCAGTAGATACTACTTGTTACAAATAAAAAAGGGATATGAAAAATTCACGCTCAGGTCTCGGGAGGTTAAACATGAAAATTCTAGTAGACAGTAATAACACTAGACGGTCCTGAGAAATGTAAACATGTTGAACATGTTTAAATGATAACAGTTAACAAATTAACTTATTTGACAGCCCTAAAATACAAAATTTAAATAAAAACTAAATATAGTGATAAACTAAACTGAAACTAGAAAAGACTGAACTAACTAAAACTAAGAAAAACATCAAAGAGTGAAAACCAAATTAAACTGGAAGGACAAATTATAATAAAATCAGCCTGACCTCATGCAAATTACAACCTAGTCTTATAGAAGAAATGTTAATATAACTTAATTTTTGCAAACTGACTTTTACATGCCGAATTCTATGTTTCATTGCAGTTTCCTGGTGAAATTAACACTAGAGGCGCTACAACAACAAATGTGCGTTTTATACACTTTCACACAAATCACAACTACAATGGCTGATTATGACTTTATAAACACTTATTGTTCACACTTTTATTCACACACTGTTATTTTATGGTATCGAAATACTCTAACGCATCATTTGAAAAATTATATATTTTAACGCTTGTATTACAGACTCCTCTACATTTATATACGCTTTTTCCAGTGTGATTAGCTTCTGTGGTAGCTCACCTGAGTGTTGTACTTGGAAGACTGCAGTTCAAGACCAGTCAAGCACGCAAGCTGACATGAGAGTGTCATAGAAGCAACAAAAGATGACGTGGTTGCTTCAGAAAATGTGCATTTCATTTCACATTTTGTTTTTGGACACTATCGGATAGGTTTAGATGTTGGATAAGGTTAGGGATGTCTGTTTTGAGAATCAGCAGCCGTACTGCCTGCCGACAGAGCGAGGAAATGGCCGCCCGTCACTTCCGAGCCTCGAGGAACTGAGTCTGAGTTAAAGGACGGATGAACACACATTCTGCATCCTCATGCAATTCAAGTAAGAGGTTTACGTCTGGGCAGAGATAGAATATTATAGTGTGTTATTCTTGTGTACCAAGGTTATTGCTTGTACAGTTTACGGACCGCCATGTCCGCTCATTATTAATACTCAGGGTATTAATTATCACAAATTTGATTTGCTGTATTGTGGTCCAACCACACTGGACTGTTGTGCATTTTCGCCATCGCGGGTGAGACCGGCAAACTGAGTTTATCCATTAAAGAATCAAATAACGCGGGACGGTTTACGAGCCATCCACCGCGTCTCTGAGTGATAAACTAACAGCTGCTTTCTCTCCCACGATCGCAAAATCGGCTTTGGGGCTGTCACTTTATTCTCTCTCTCTCTCGTACTAACCACACACACACACACGCGCGAGCACGCGATCCCTCACAAACATTCTAGGACACATTTTTGGCTAGTAGATAGCTTCGTGATAAAGCTCAGCTTTGTCCCTAAGCTATCGTACAAGCAGATACACGCAGTAACTGGTAGATGCCTTTGACTGGTTTCTCTCCGCCCACATTCGCAGCCATATTCTCTGGCCGGAAGGCACGTCCGCCATTTTGTGCGCATCCCTCCTTACACACACACACACACTCGCTCTCACACACACACACACACCCTCATGTGTTATAGGATTATTTTGATTTCCATATCTAATCATATCACTGTTTAGTTTGTAGTTGTAAGTCGGAAGTTTATTGACTGCATTGTATTAATTATTAATTGATATTACTGCATAAATAAACTTTGTTATATTACAAAGAGAAGTGTTTTGGTTTGTTTTGCATACACCTGTGTCATGCTGACGGGATGCCAGTGCTCGGATTCAAGCCTTCATTCATTGTTTTTTTTTTCCTGAAAATCTATATTCTTTGAATGTCGATTTTCCTAAGAAAACAATCTAATATTGAGACTGTTATACTATCTGGTTATTAGTCCCTGATTCCAGAGTGGTGCCCCGTCAAAATTAATCCTTATTAATATTCTATTGATTTTTGATAATTGATAATTATATTTGATGATTGTTGAATTTGAATGATCAATAAGCTAGTATTAATTTTAATTAATGTTTCATCGATGTTAACAATTAACAATTATCTTTGATAATTGTTGATTTAAAGGATTAGAAAAAGCTAACATTGATTCTCATCAATGTTCTATTGATTTTAATAATTAATAATTATCTTTGATAATTATTAATTATTGCTAATAACCAAACCCGCTCCTAAACGTAGCACACTACATTTACTGGAGCCCCGTGTGAGGATTTAATGAGTTAGATTCAATTAATTAATTTAAATATTAATTAATAACTAAAGAATTAATTATTAATTATTTCTGATAGTAACACTGATCTAAAGAACCAGTAAAGCCCTACATATATATATATATATATATATATATATATATATATATATATATATATATATATTCTAGAGTAAATCTTATGGACTGATGAAAAAAAATTATGGGTTCAAAAGTCCCAGATGGGTTCAAAAGTCTCCAAATATCTGTAAGACCAAGATTATTACACATCCTGTGAAGCATCAATGCTGCTCTTGGGGGCTTGCACACATTTGCTTCACTATGATCAATGACTGAGTCCATCAAAAGATTAAATTCTCCTCCCAATATTATATCATGAGGGGTGCCAGAGGCTTGCAACATCAATTCAAGATCTATAAAAAAGCTCTGATCATCAAAGTTAGGTGCATAAGTATTAGCCAAAATAAGACTTTGCCCCTGAATTTCAGCTAAAACAATAATGACTCTTCCTAATTTATCTTTAATCTGTTTGAGACATTTGAATTGTAGATGTTTACTTATCAGTAATTATTGCTGATAACCAAACCCGCTCCTAAACGTAGCGCACTACATTTACTGGAGCCCCATATGAGGTTTTAATGAGATTCGATACACTCCGTTCCATAACTGTTCTAGGAGGACAATATGTCAAAGAATTCAAAATCCTCGGGCTCTGGAGACATTAAAAGACACATGCTCAAGCTGATGCCCCTGAGCAGGCCGCAAGCCTGGGAATCGACTTAGTTGGGAAGGTGCGGGAAATGCGGCAAGAGATGCTGAACATATCAGCAATGCTGACGAAGGTCGTTGCTGACTTGGAGAATCTTGCTGTGATACATCAATCAATCACTGCCATGGAGGTGAAGTTCACTGATGTGGTTACAAGAGTTGGGGATGTCAAGAAATGGATCGATTACCTGGAGTCATCGGAGAGGGAATTATCTGATAATCCACTAGCGACCAAGGTGGAGGACATAGAAAACCGTAGCCAGTGGAATAACGTCTGTATCGTCGCCGTCCTGGAGGGAATAGAGGGACAGGGTATGGTGATATTCCTGGATGGGCTCTTTCCGAATCTGCTCGACATAGCAGGCCATAAGCTGGAAATCGAGCGAGCTCACAGGGTTTCTCCTCGGTGATCTGCAGAGGGAGACAGGCCCCGATAAATTCTGGCCAAATTTCTGAGATCATCCAATAAAGATCTTGTGATACGCGAGGCGAGGAGTAAGGAAGGCTTTCTTGGAAGAACCACAGCATTTTCTTGTTCCCAGACTTTGCGAATTCGACAAGAGAGAAACGTGATAGGTTCAAGGAATGCAAGAAACTTTTACATCAGTGGAAGGTCGCATTTGCACTGATATTTCCAACCAAATTGAGAATAGATACTAAGAATGGCCGTAAAACATTCACATGCCCACAGCAAGCTATGTCCTTCATGAAGTCAGTGGAGTGAAAAAGTCATCTTGTTGTACTCACGTTGTAGCCAAGTGGACCGGCTCACTGAACATTCGCTTGAATGTTTGAAGAATCTGCGCGCTCTTTTTGTGCTGGTTCTGCCTAGCAGCTGAAGTTTATTTTGTAGAGTAACACATCTTCAGGACAGTTTTATGGATGAATCTACACGCTCTTTGTGCTTATTCCGCCTATCTGCTGGAGTTTGTTTTGAGGAGTATTACTTGCAAAGTCATTGGAGTAAGTCATTTGTTTGCACTCATGTTGCAGCCGTGTGCACTGGCTCACTGAACAATCGCTTGACTGTTTGAGGAATCTGTGCGCTTTTTTGTGCTGGTTCCACCTATCGGCTGGAGTTCATTTTGTAGAGTAACACACCTTCAGGACAGTTTTATCTACACGCTCTTTGTGTTTATTATGCCTGTTGGCTGGAGTTTGTTTTATAGATCATCTTTTGCTGTGTCATTTTGTCTCACCATATTTGTATAGAAACACCGGACTTGAGCAATCCGATGGCAAGGTTGTCGTGGGGTTCTCGTAGGCGTGCATGGACTGTTGGAGTTTGGAGCGACAGACGTGCATGGGGTTAATGCGCACGTTTTTCTTTTTTCTGTTTGTTTTGTTCTGGGGGATGTTTGGGTTTTGATGGTTGCACTAATGTTGGAATGTGGTCTTTATAATTTTGTTTTTGTCACACAATCTATTTTTTCTTATATGTCAAATGTGAATATGAGTGGATTGTCTCTCTCTCCACGTGGAATTTGAATGGGTTGGGGCACCCCATAAAAAGAAGGAAGGTTATTAAGTGTAAGAAATATGATATAGTGTTTCTTCAAGAAACACATCTTTCTTCACAGGAAGCTGGAAAATTTGGGAGGATATGGGGTGGGCATGTTTTTTATAGTGCTGACTCAAGTAAGAGCAGGGGAGTCATTAGACTGATAAGTAAACATCTACAATTCAAATGTCTCAAACAGATTAAAGATAAATTAGGAAGAGTCATTATTGTTTTAGCTGAAATTCAGGGGCAAAGTCTTATTTTGGCTAATACTTATGCACCTAACTTTGATGATCAGAGCTTTTTTATAGATCTTGAATTGATGTTGCAAGCCTCTGGCACCCCTCATGATATAATATTGGGAGGAGACTTTAATCTTTTGATGGACTCAGTCATTGATCATAGTGAAGCAAATGTGTGCAAGCCCCCAAGAGCAGCATTGATGCTTCACAGGATGTGTAATAATCTTGGTCTTACAGATATTTGGAGACTTTTGAACCCATCTGGGACTTTTGAACCCATAATTTTTTTTCATCAGTCCATAAGATTTACTCTAGAATATATATATATATATATATATATATATATATATATATATATATATATATATATGGGCTTTACTGGTTCTTTAGATCAGTGTTACTATCAGAAATAATTAATAATTAATTCTTTAGTTATTAATTAATATTTAAATTAATTAATTGAATCTAACTCATTAAATCCTCACACGGGGCTCCAGTAAATGTAGTGTGCTACGTTTAGGAGCGGGTTTGGTTATTAGCAATAATTAATAATTATCAAAGATAATTATTAATTATTAAAATCAATAGAGCATTGATGAGAATCAATGTTAGCTTTTTTTAATCCTTTAAATCAACAATTATCAAAGATAATCATTAATTGTTTATCATTGATGAAACATTAATTAAAATTAACACTAACTTATTGATCATTCAAATTCAACAATCATCAAAGATAATGATCAATTATCAAAAATCAACAGAATATTAATAAGGATTAACATTGCCAGGGCACCACCCTGGAATCAGGGACTAATAACCAGATAGTATAACAGTCTCAATATTAGATTGTTTTCTTAGGAAAATCGACATCTGAAGAATATCGATTTTCGGGAAAAAAAACAATGAATGAAGGCTTGAATCCGAGCACTGACATCCCGTCAGCATGTGACACAGGTGTATGCAAAACAAACCAAAACACTTCTCTTTGTAATATAACAAAGTTTATTTATGCAGTAATATCAATTAATTCTGTCTTACCCTGGAACCATTGGCAGCCGCAATAAGAAAAGAGGATGATTTTCCCAGGGTTGTGGCAGGAGGTGTGGCACATAAACTTTTGCTTTACGCAGATGATATTTTATTATTCGTCTCCGACCCTACTGGATCTATGTTTTGCCTTTTTTTCCAATTAAATTTTTGTATTTATTCATGGACATATAACAAAGAAAAAACACATCATATAAACATTGAATCAACATTTAACCCCCACTATTACCCCTTCCCAATCACCAGCCCCACCCTGACTTCCAACGAACACACCTGGGGTCACAAATAAGAAAACACACACACACACACACACACACACAAAAACTGAAAAATAGAAAACAATAAAGAAAATATAATGATCATATATAATTAAAACTAAACTACTCTCTCCACAGCCCCTCCCCAAGAGTCCCCCAAAAGCACTAAGCTCTTGCCCCATTTCCTATCAAACATATTCTGCCCCCCCAGCCTTCTGCTTGACCCCTTCTCGAAAGCAGCCACCCTCCCCATCTCCACACACCACTCCAGAAATGAGGGCGCTCCATCGGACTTCCATCCCCTTAAGATAATTTGCCTGCCAATCATAATGCTGGTCAGAAACTAATTTTTTATGTGTTTATCCCCCAAATTTATGACCGTCCCATCGCCCCAAAATACAGAGTCTGGGGCAAAATGAAATTTGAGTGCCCAAAACGTCACACATAAAACTCTGAATCTTCAACCAAAATTCTTGGATCTTGACACACCCCCAAAAAACCTGGGTTGTGTCTCCATCTTCTGATTGGCATCGCTAGCAGGTGGGTGTGTCTTTAAGACCAAGCATATACAATCTAGAGGGGGTCCAATATAATCTATATAAGATCTTGAATTGCATAAGGCACACCCTTGCATCTCTAGATGCAGACTTAATTTTTTTTAGAATCCCAGCCCACACTTCCTCCTCCAATACCAAATTTAAATCTTTCTCCCATAATCTCTTTATAGAAGTTAAAACTCCGACCCCCAGACTCTGAATTAGCAGGGAGTAATACACTGATGCCTCGTGGGGGGGGGGGGGGGGGCTACTCCCAGTAACAATACAGAGCAGGTGGTGCAGCTGTAAATACCTATAGAACTGAGATATGTGAATCCCAAAATGTTGAACCAAATTTTCAAAAGATCTCAACACTCCACTCTCATATAGATCACTGAGTGTAGTAACCCCCCTCACAATCCACTCTGACCTGCAGAAAGAGGACTTATTAATACATAATTTAGGGTTCGGCCATATGCTTGAGGCAACATTTAAATAAATGTCCGAATTCTTGGACACTTTTGTCCATACCGAGTGCAAATGTGAGATAACGGGGAGTAACTTAACTTCTCCGATTAGTTTGATAGAAAAGCTTTGCAATGGCAAAATAGGGGCAAGGAATTCCATTTTAAATTTCAAAACCAGGGAGGGGCTCTCTCAGGTGGAAGCGAACAATGAGCCAAATGTCTGAGACCAAATGCATAATAATAAAACAAAATCTTGGGTAGGCTTAGCCCACCTTTGTCAGTCGGCCTATGTAACTTATTAAAATGTAATCTAGGATGCTTACCATTCCGAATGAAGGGCTTCGCTATTCTATCAAATTGCTTGAAATAAGAGAGGGGGACATCTACAGATTTGGTTCTGACAGCGTATTGTCCTGTAACAGCTTTTCAGCTGGGCACCTTCCAGTGGCCCAAGCAGGGCATTAAGTATTTGGGCATTTTATTTCCATCAAGTTTGAGTGATTTAATTAGAGTTAATTTTGACCCTTTAATAAAAAGGTTTTCGAGTGATGTGGACTGGTGGGCTTCTTTACATTTGTCTATGATTGGGAAGGTTAATGTTATAAAAATTAATTGTATTTCAAAATTCTTACTACTTACTACAGTCTATCCCCATTGAAGTTCATCTCACTTATTTTAAACAATTTGATAATTGTAAGGGGTTTCAGTGCAAAGGAGGAGGCAAGAACCGGCTTGAGAATATAAATAATAGTTTAATGATCAACTTAACCCAAAACACACAAACATAAACACATGCAGGGCAGCTGCCTGTAATTCTCTCTCTCTCGAACTGTCGTCCCTGGCCGCCTTTATCTCTCGTGCGCCCCATCAGGCTGATTGGGGACTGGGCATGCGTCATTCCAGCCCGGCCCCGCCCTCCTCGGCTCTACAATAATATAGCCAAATCCTTTATTTGGAATGGTAAATGTCCTCAGATGCATTTTAATAAGTTGACAAAGGTGGGTTAGGTCTCCCCAAGATTTTATTTTACAATTATGCTTTTGGTCTCAGACATTTGGCACATAGGTCGCTCCCACCGAAGAGGGCCCCTCCCTGGTTTTGCATTGAACAAGAGGCCCTTGCCCCTATTTCACCATTACAAAGTCTTTCTAGCAAATTGCCCAGAAAGGTAAAATCTCATCCCGTCATTTCGCTTTTGCAGTCAGTGTGGTCAAAGTTTTCCCGCATGTTCAATTCGGATATTTATCTGAATGTTGCATCAAACATATGGTTGAACCTTAAATTTACATTGATAAGTCCCCTTTTTGCTGGATGGAGTGTATTGAGAGGGGTGTTGCTACGCTTGGAGACATGTACAAAAACGGAGTATTGAGATCTTTTGACAATATTATACAGCAATTCGGGATTCCGAGGTCTCAATTCTTCAGATATTTACAGTTGCGCCATTTATTATGTACTGTCTTTGGAAGTAGTGTACAGCCCCCTAAAGTGGCAGACACCCTTAGTGTAGTGATTGCTGCTTTTGGGAAGGGTCACGAAGCATCGGTGTACTAATCTTTGCTGATTCAGAGTCTTGGCGACAGAGCTTTATCATCTCCCAAGGGGTTATGGGAAAAGGATTTGAACATGGCACTGGAGGATGGGGAGTAGAAAAGGATTCTAAAAAATGTCAAATCTATGTCCAGATATGCTAAGGTATGTCTTATGCAAGTTAAGATCATACATAATTTCTATTGGACCCCCTCTAGGTTGTATAG
Organism: Myxocyprinus asiaticus; assembly: GCF_019703515.2. Taxonomy (NCBI): domain Eukaryota; kingdom Metazoa; phylum Chordata; class Actinopteri; order Cypriniformes; family Catostomidae; genus Myxocyprinus; species Myxocyprinus asiaticus. Next base: position 6,366,008 of record NC_059387.1, read on the forward strand.
ACTTGGTTTAATTTTTTGTATTGTTTTTCTATGTTGATAAACACTTCTTTCTGTGTGTTTGTTTATATATGTGCGTAAGTCCTTTATTTGTATTTATATTGACCATTGGGAGAGGGGGAGGAACAAGTTCGCAGCGGTGGTGGTGGTGGTGGGGGGGGGATATTAGGGATATAAATGATTCCATGTATTTATGTTCTGTTTGTCCTAATTTTGTATTAATTTTATTTTTTTATTTTTTTATTTTTTTATTTTTTTTTTGTGTATGGAATCAATAAAAAATGTTAATGACAAAGAAGTGATTTAGATGACAAAACCTATTTTACCAACAGCCGCTCTTACAACATCACCCACTTAATCCAGTAACTGGCCTGGGAGGGATATAGACAAATCCAGCTAGTCGGTTTGACCCCACTGACATTCCAAATGAAAATATAAATGAACAGTGGGCATTTTTATGAATTTTATAAAGACCTCTGGGGACTGAGTTTTTAAAAAAAACCTCTGGATCTCTAATGGATAAGGTGCTCCTCTGAACTCATATTCACTCATGAGAATGAAAACAGCCTTTGAAAATGCCCTTGCATTATAAGGGTAGCTGGATATTTTTATGAATTGTTCCATACGAGTATGCAGACAGGTGTGTTTGTCTTAGGGCTAGAGTTTTGTTTGACAGGAGTGTGTTGAGAATGAAGGAGCGCTCTTGATTTTATTTCATCTCTGCCGATCTGAGGGCCTTGGAGGGTACAGTGTAGCACAGGGATTTGGGTTTGTTAAAAAGAACTGTTGTATCCTGCCATGTGTTTTGAGTGATAGGAGTCTTGTTTCAATGTTGTTTCTCAGCTCCCTCACTTCCTGTGTCTGGGTTACATGATACAAAGGGACTGGGTTTTGAGACAGGGGTTTGTTCCTCTAAGCCAACATGGTGAGAGCTGTATTGTCTGACAGGGCTGTCGCAGGAGGGGTGCAAGGCCCTGTGCGAATTCAAGTCATGATGCCCACTGTTAAGCCCAAAGTATACTTTGATTTTGACGGGACCCCTCAGCGTCTGCGTACAGCAAAACATGAGCCTGTCAAAGTATACTCCATTTGACATGCGCGCATACACAGGCATTTGGTGCATGCACGCTACAACTGCTATAAGACAATGGAATATTTCTCTTCAGGAGTTAAGACCCATAAAGATGTATTTATATTCCTTCAGACTTGAGTTATACAAATGCTGGTATCTCCTGACCTCCTCACACACGTGTTCTTGACGTGCAAATCCACTGTTGTTGTTTTTACCTTCATCTCCTGTTATTTACTGATGATTACATCTTCTTCTAGTATTTCTTCATGACAGCAACAGCTCAGATGTCAGCACATTCAGTGCTTGAGCACTCTGCTAAAGAAAAGATTTGCGTCATGCGTCCTTTACACGAGGACTGTGAGCTTAAGACACAATACAGTAAAGAATTGTAATGCAGTTTAAAGAATTAACTCGTTAACTGTTAAATTTGTTATAACACTGCCACCCATATTCTTTATTGGATTTAGTATCTTCAATGTGGTTGTCTGATTTCACCAAACACAACGCTGAGCCATCCACAAGAAAACGTTAAATAGGCCTAATAAAATATGAAAATATTTCATATTTAAATATTATATTATTTAGAATATTACATTAATATCATAATATAATGTGTCATTAGGAAACAAACACCAGAATGTGTTTATATAATTTCATGGGAATGTTGTGTACTTATGGTTGTTTTATTCTAGCTTAAATTTCATTTAGCATGTAATTATGTTAACTGTGTTTATGACTTTATATTTTACCTAGTAAACCAACTCCCATACAAGCAGATCCAGGGTAGGATTCATATTCAGCCCAGGAATTTCATGTTCAAATCAGAAGTAAAGGATCTAAATCAATTTAAGACACTATATGAGATTACACAATATATATATTTTTTTAAAACCTTTTAAAGCTTATGTAGAATTTATGTGACTTTCACGTCATCAATTGGAATTATAAAAATTAACATTGTTTTCAAAAAGATTTCTGAATACACTCTATGTCTCTCATTGGTCGACCTAACAGATCGTCCCGCCCCAAAATTATTGGTTAAGTCAATGTTGCTGTGTCAGGCTCAACAGGCCACTGAATAGGTATGGGCGTTACCTCTTATTTTATTTTCGATCTGATACTAAGTTTTATCAAGGCCAATATCGGCAACACAGATACCTCTTTAAAACGTTTTTTTTTTTTTTTTTTTTTGGTGACAAATTCTTGGGATAAAATTGGAAATTAATTTCTTTTTTTTTTCAATCCATAGATAGATAGATAGATAGATAGATATATGATAGATAGATAGCAGTAACCATGGTTTAACCTTGGTATTTGTAGTGAAAACAGTAACTACAAAATTAATTATGGTGACAACAGTAACAGTAAAACCATGGTTGCTACATGAATACTAAAGTATAACTCCAGTAAAACCATTGATAATGGTATTAAAACCATGGTTCCAAAATACAGTGGTTACAGTCGTGGTTACTACAGTCACAACATCACTGTGCAGCTGGGTGCAACTACAGTAACACCATCCAAAATGGTCAGAAATCTAGGGGCAACCATTGATAACAAAATAAATTTCACAGACCACATCTCAAAGACCACAAAATCATGTAGATTTACACTCTAAAATATCAGAAAGATAAGACCCTTTCTCTCTGAACATGCCACACAACTTCTTGTTCAGTCACTTGTCATAACTAGACTGGACTACTGTAATGCTCTCATTGCAGGCCTCCCTGCATGTGCAATTAGACCTCTGCAAATGATCCAGAATGCAGCAGCACATCTTGTCTTTAATCAACCAAAGAGAGTGCATGTTACACCACTCCTTGTCTCTCTTCACTGCCTGCCGGTTGATGCAAGTATCAAGTTCAAGTCTCTGATGCCTGCATACAAAACAGTCACTGGGTCTGCTCCAGCATACCTAAAATAATTTCTGCAGGAACAAAGGAACATCTAAGGAATGTCGCCTTGTTGTACCAACACAAAGAGGCACCAAAACACTTTCCCAGACTTTCGGCTTCATCATACCACGTTGGTGGAATGACCTTCCCAACTCCATCCGTGAAGCTGACTCACTTTCTGTCTTCAAAAAACGGCTAAAAACACATCTTTTCCATGAGCACTTTAAATCAAATCACTTTTATTGTCACACAGCCATATACACAAGTGCAATGGTGTGTGAAATTCTTGGGTGCAGTTCCAATCAACATAGCAGTCGTGACAGTGATGAGACATCTGATGAGACAACTTAACCAGTCACAAAAAAATAAATTAAAAAATAAATACAAAAAAAATGTCCTTGTTGCACTTTAATCAGTTTTGAATGCTATTCTGATGCTAGTAAAACTTTGTAACATGGCACTTTTCGTACTACTGTCTCCTTAAGATGTTTCGCTTATGTTTTCCTCTTTTGTAAGTCGCTTTGCGACTGTGAAATGAATAAATGTAAATGTCATGGTTACTGCAATATTACTATAGTAAAGCCATGGTTAATTATCTCAAGGGTCTAATTTATTAAAAACAATTACAGAACATTACCAATGTTTTAACTTTTAATTTAAATAAACTAACAGACTGTCAAGGATCGAAAGTGGGACTCAGTTGCAGATAACAATTTATTGATGAATAAATCAGAAACTCAGTTCATCCCATAAGGTCCTCAAGTCAGGCATCGAATTCAGCTTGCAGGAAACAGTGAGAATTCTCAACAGGATGGTACAGCACTCTGCAGCGAGACAATCCCAAGAATGACCAGTAACACTAGGTCCACAGGCTCTGAGGGGAAACAGAGGAGGCACACACTGGACTGGCAGAAGAGAGAGGGTAAATAATTAATACAGGAGCAGACAATAGCTGAAGAAGGAAAACAAAGATTGAAAGTGGACTATCGCTCCTAGAGAAACTATGCTGCAGCTAAGCAGCATGAATGGTAGAGACTAGGAAGTTAAAGAGAAGATCCAGCAACAAGTGAGCACACAGGGGAGGCAGATATACATGCTGACAAATGAAAAACAGGTGGGAACAATCACACAAACGAACTGGCGTGCTGATTGCCGGAGGCGGCAACACGTGCGTCAGCACTGTGTTGTCAACTGTCAAGCTCACACACAAACAAACTCACGTGGTGATGTGCCGAGCAGCAGCAGAAACATCATGGTTACTTTCTTAACCTCCATTCCCTCCATTCCGAGACGTTGTGTTGATGTAGTGACACTAGGGGTCACTCTTGGGAGCCTGAAACACCTCTGATCTTTTTGGAAAAAGGCCAATGAGAATTGGTGAGTGGAATTTGCATGCCATTCCCCTGGACATAGCGGAATAAAAGGAGCTGGTATGCAACCACTCATTCAGGTTTTGTGCTGAGGAGCCGAGACAAGGTCCCGGCCATTTCAGCGGGTAGTTCAGTGTTGTGACAAGAGGGACACAACATCTCATTCTCTCCATCAGGGAACGGAGGTTATGAAAGTAACCATGATGTTCCCTATCTGTCACTCACTCAGCGTTGTGTCTATGTTGTGACACTAGGGGTCCCTATGCAAAATGCCACAACTAGCTGAACTGTGTTACGTGGACTAGCGTTGCGAGACGGGCAGACCTTTTTGTGCCTCGTAGCCAGCGCATCAGGCTGTCACGTAACCTCCCCCAATGCTTCTATGAGCGTCGAACGGTCATTCAGGAACAAGTCGACTTCCCAACAAATTGGGACAGGCTAGCCCAGCCGAGGCCTCTTTTCCCTCTTTTTTCTCCCAAAAAAGAGTGGAATTTTGTTAATGGACTGGGAACCGCGAGTGTCCATATCGGGGGTGGGGGGGGGTGTCACTCCCAAGGGGAAGACACTGCGGAGACCCACCCCGCCCAGAGAAGGGGGGGGGGTATTTTGAGTGGAAAAACATCACATGGTCTTTACCGAGCCTTGTCGGAAGTATGTCATGTGGAGAGGTCCCATGGTAGGTCATACCACAAGGGGGAGGAGTTTCTACAAAGCATAGCGACCATCCCCAGTGCCTGCAAATTCGAGTGGGCAGGGGTCTCAAACAGGCAAGAGAACGAATCAGGTTTGATGGTCTTGGATCCCGGCTGATAGGATAAGGTAAAGTTAAATCTACCGAAAAAGAGAGCACAGCGAGCCTGGCGAGAATGTAATCCCTTGGCTGTCTTGATGTATTCTAAATTCTTGTGGTCTGTCCATACCATAAAGGTACCTCTACCCATGACGCCACTCCTCCAAAGTGAGCTTGATGGCTAGCAGCTCACGGTCATCGATGAAGTAGTTCTGTTCTGCATGAGTGAGGCAGTGCGAATAAAAGACAGGGGGTGAATCTTGCCATCCTTGGGTGAGCGCTGGTAGAGAACTGCACCCACACCCACATCTGACGTGTCGACCTCCACCACAAACTGACGGGACTGATCGGGCATACTCAATATAGGGGTAAAGAAGTAAATTTAGAAGTAAATTTGCTTTAAGAAAGTCGAAAGCTTTCTGTGCCTCGTCCGACCATACAAACATGACGTTGGTGGTGGTCAGACTCGTGAGAAGGGTGGCTACCTGGCTATAATTATGTATAAAACACCGGTAGAACTTGGAAAACCCCAGAAACCCCCTCAGATGAGAAGATGTACTCCAAGAACAGAACCGACTGCACATGGAACACACACTTCTCCACCTTCACAAAGAGTTTGTTCTCCAGCAGCCTTTGTAACACCAGCCTGACATGCTCAGTGTGTACCTGGAAAGACAGAGAAAACATTAAGATATCATCCAGATACAAAAAGATGAACAGATTAATCATGTCATGCAGCACTTCATTGACGAGTGCCTGGAAGACAGCAGGTGCATTGGTAAGTCCAAAAGGCATCACCAAATACTCAAAATGCCCAGTGGACATGTTGAATGCCATCTTCCACTCATCCCCCTTCCTGATCCTCACAAGATGGTAAGCATTGAGGATATCCATCTTTGTGAACACCGCAACGACTCGAAGGCTGAAGACATCAAAGGAAACGGGTACCTGTTCTTAATGGTGATGTCATTCAGCCCCTGATATTCGATGCAGGGTCGCAAAGACCTGTCTTTCTTGCTCACAAAGAAGAATTCCGCCCCAGCCGGGGATGAGGAAAGGCGGATGAGACCAGCTGCCAACAACTCATTTATGTATCTCTCCATAGCCTCTCGCTCAGGAACAGAAAAAGTCAGGAATCAGTCAGACACAGCCGAATGGCCCGGAGACCCGACACAGACAAGCCCATTAAAATAAAAATCTTGTTTTGATGGGTAGTTATTTAGTGTGAATTAACTCCTGAAGCTGTTTCTGTCATTACCTCAGCTAAGCATGCTTCCTCTTGTCTGAATGAGTGCTGAGTGACACGAGCACTGTCTGGGACTTCTTATGCCTTTCAATGTTACGATGAGTGTAACAACAAATAGTTCTAATCCAGTGCAACTATTTGCAAATATACTGGCTTGTCTCCAGAGGTGCACTGGCCATCAGAAGAACCGGGAATTTTCCTGGAGGGCCAGCCACAAAACGGGGCCGCGATATGCCAAAATGGGCCGTAATAAGCTGAAGGGGGTGCGAAACGGTGCCTTGAGATGCCGGAGGGGGCCGTGATATGCAGAAGGTGACAGCAAAACACATTGTCACAACCCCCGAGAGGCCCCCCCATTGCCCCAGGTCGACACCCACTCACCCATGATAAAGGGCCGAATTATGTTCCCTGGTGAGTGTAACAATTGGGAGATTTTCCCTAGCGGCCACTAGAGGTCGCTAGGAGGACTAAGACTTTTAGTTTGAAGTTTGATTTTGGGATTTGGTTGTGTCTCTGTTCTCTGTGTTCCACGTGATGAATCCCAGCTGTGTCTTGTTACCCTTGTTAAGTCTTGTGTATATAATGCCCTCGTGTTACCTTTGTCTTTGCCAGTTCTTTTCCTTCGTGGATGTAATGGTTTGTTCTGTGTTTCATGTTTTGAGTTATTTATGTTTATTTCAGTTTTTAATAAAAAGCCTCCACATATATCCTCCTTCTCTTGCCTTGTTCCTGCAATTGTTACAGTGAGTTTGAGTTTAGTTTGAGCAAACTCTGTTTTTTTGGTCTCAAGGTGGGTCAATTTTTACCAGTGTTCATCGCCATGGTAACTTATGCTACATGGCTAACCTGTTCCAGAGCAGGTTTTGAGTTACAGATTGCAAATGATCCTGAACCAATCAGCTGTGAGTAAAGTGACATCTCTGATGAAATGAAGTCACTCACCATGTATCTCTTGTTTCAAATTAAAGAGTGCCACTGAGGGAAGTACATAATTAGTATATAATACATTTAGATTTATGTGTTAAGATTTAATAGTTTAGGCCTACCCTTATGAAATTCCTCAGTTCTGGCAGTCACAGCAAGGGAGCAGAGCTTACCTCAAAAGGAATTAGGACCTAGTTTAACCTAAGCCCCCAAATGAAAATACAAAACCAAATAATTAGACTCAGGATAACAACCAGGTCTTCAGAAGTTTAGGGACAAATGTCAAAGAAGAAATATAAATGAATGATACAAACATAAGCCTGTATTTGGCTGTATGACATGCTACTATTGTGCCATACCCTGCAGAAATGTAGTCTAGCTTATGAGAATTGTAGAGCCCCAGTGAATGGGTGAGCCTTGTTTGTGCAATATAGTTGCAGAAGGGTAAACAATGCTTGCGAATGAGCCCTTGCTTGGACTGAGCCCTTGCGAAAAAGGCATGGTTGTACAATGCCCCTTCAAAAGTACAAAACAATGTTTTGCATTTGAACCCTATGATAAGGGCAACATGATCTGTGCAAATACCTCGGCAGCAGGACAGAAGACGCTTTGCGTTTGAGTCCTAGATAAGGGCAACCTTGTTTATGCAATACCTTTGCAAATGAATAGCAACTAGGGGTGTGCAGCAAAGCCATTATCTGTATTTGTTCATATGACAAAATTATCTATATCTGTCTCTGTATTTGGATAGAACCAGGCATGGGCGGGGCTTAAACTGGAAGTGCATCAAAGCTAAATGAAACGCCCATTTTTAAATGTTACTCTTACATTTATAGTTTGTATTAATAAAAAAATCCTTGTATGTGCCTTTTAATTATTATTATTATTATTATTATTATTATTATTATACAATTATTATTTAATTAAATTATTATTTTATTCTTTTTTTCTTGTGAGATGAAGCTGAATTTGTTGGCTAAATTAACTGTGGAATATGTTGTTAACTGTAGTTTCTCTCCTGGTATTTCTGATATTAATATCTACATGAAACAGTATTTTCATTTGTCTTTGCATGTATAACAACATTATTCTGGAGGCAGGAGATGTCAAGCAAAATGTGAAATGTCGAGCACACATTTTGCAGTGAACAATAAATACAAATTCAAACATTAAAATAAATGAAAATAAATCAATATAGCCTACTAACAGGTGAAAGTCCCTTAAGTCTATCAGGAATTTTTATGATAGGACACCATTTAATTAAATAATAATAATAATAATAATAATAATAATTATTATTATTATTATTATAATGTTACATTTATATAGCACCTTTCCAGAGCTCAAGAACACTTAACATTCTCAAATTTAGCACAGTTTAAAGATGAAGAAAAAAAAAGACAGAGCATGTTTCAGTTCCTTCATTTTACATAGCAGGAATATTCTGAATAGATGAATACTATATGGAGCATTTAAACCTTTATGGAGCATTTTAACTTTTTTCGGAATAAAGTCTTAACCAGATAATTACCTTAATCACTGATGTGGATATAAATGTGAATATTGAGAACATTGATAGCAGAAAGTCTAGAATCCCATCAACCACCAGATATACAGTATGCATTGACGATTGTTCCCTCAAAAGAAGAAAGGATGCAATCCATTCTCCTCCTGCAGTGATCCATCAGGAAGAAGGGCACTATGGAAGACTGGCCCAAAAAAAAACAAAAAAAAAACAGAGGAAATCCAGCTACAGAGCCAGTGTCAGGAGAGAGAATGGATTATTTAACACTTTGCAAGTATATGTGTGATCACCCCTTTAATACATCTTCAAGGTCACCTACATATATTACACAACACACATTACACTTATGTGATGTGGGGTGGGCTTTAGATTTTTCAAGTAAACATGGATATTCCCTGGAGACATAGTTTCTTTGTTCAAATATGGTTCATGTTGGGGCCAAATACCTTCAAAGTCACCTCCATAGCTCATGCAAGCTCTATATGCTGTTGTGTCTAAGTGTCTAGGATGATAAAACCAAGGGTTAAAACAATATTCATGCCACTCTTGGGCTTGACTCGAAATAAAGATTGTGGTGGTCCACAAAGTACAAATGACAGTTTTTCTCATCAGCGCTAATCCCTCCAAAGCTTTCTTCCTGTATCAGCCGAATGTGGTGAAAAATCTCAATTTGTAGGCAAAAGATGAAATAGAGTCTTGAGTATCCCTGTGCCCTGGGAACGAGGTAATCTGCAGCACTTAATAACGTATGCTTACAGTATATGCTGACTCTCATTTTGTCCCAAAAAAACTTCTCTTGAAGGTCTCACCACTCCAAAGATTTTCTCTAAGAATTTGTCATACTACACAAATATTATATTGACTAAAAACATAGATTGATTTTTAGATTTAAGGCTGGATTACACTGCACATTTTTAAAAACAGATTCTAAACATACTAGGTATCATACCAACTTAACAACAATGTAAATAACTTCAGACAAAAACTGGGCATCACACACCAAACGCCTGAGGATCGTGATGCCAAGGGTAGAAAGAGACGGTTGAGTGGTGTCAAAAGTTAAGCTCCACTTTAAGTGTTGTTTCACAATTCCATTGGCTGCTCTCCATTTGACTATCCCCCTTGAATGATTTCACCATCTGACAGGGTAAAGAGGGGGGTGGTGGGAGGAAGATTGCTTGAACAGCAATCAAGAGGTTGCCAATGAGTTCAATCATTTTTTTTTATTTTTTTATTTTTTTTGTTCAGGTGGGCTGACTCATGTGTCACCTGCAAACACATAATTTATTACATCATCACCAGTATTGTTTCCATCAAAAGCATTTCACCTCCATGGTTCTAATTCAACTGAAAAAAAATGTAAGAGCACTGGATAATAATGAAATAACTATAGGTGTTTTCATAGACCTTTCTAAAGCATTTGATGTGTTCAATCATAGCATTTTATTACAGAAATTGCAACTTTACGGTGCACTTAAAATGGACTATCTTTATAACAGAAAACAGAAAGTAACATGGATTGGTTCTATTTCTGAAATGAAGTACATTTAATGTGGCATTCCCCAAAGTTCAATATTGGGACCTCTGCTTTTTCTAATCTATGTGACTGATTTATATATTTACTCAAAGAATGCATTCCTTATCCTATTTGTGTAACGAGCGATAGCGAGACAAACAGATCCAAAAGCAGAGGAACAGTTCAAAGGACTTATTTACAACAAATGAGCAGTCACAGTGGATGTCGAGGATCCCGGCACCGGCTGCAGCAGTGGGGAGAGATGACAGAGAAGCATGTGTGCTGAGGCCATACCCAGGGGCAATCCGAAAGAGTGTGTTCGTAGAATAAGTGTGTGCGTTGTGGAAGTCAGGAATGGATTCGTTGAATCATCCATTGAAGCTTCATGAGGTGCAGAATGATGCCCTGCAGGGATGGGCGATCTAGCTCACGGGCAGGGTTGGGAAGTAATGAAATACAAGTAATGGGAATACATATTTAAAATACAAAATATAAGTAACTGTATTCCACTACAGTTACAATTTAAATCATTGGTATTTAGAATACAGTTACATTCAAAAAGTATTTTGATTACTGAAGAGATTACTTTGCATTTTATTGTCATTTGTTTCATTTAATATTTAGTCCTTTCAGATGGAAAAATGTATACATATAAATGATGTGATACAAAGTGCATTTGAACAGCGGTACAAGAAATAGAAATAAACCTTGTGTAAATTGTTAGCTTTATGCTAAGCTAAAATGCTATTTCTAGCCATTTTACATGCATGTTACCAGGCACGATCATATTTTTCTATCAAGAAAATTCACGTTGGATCATAATTTCTTTTTTCTAGTAAGACCTTTGATATTAGGGCAAAAATCGTATTCTTGATAATACTTTTTTTTATTGTTTTCCTGTAAAAATATCTAAAAATCCTTAAAACAAGATCAATTTGATTTATCTTGTTTTAATAACAACACAGCATAAGATATTAAGGTTTTTCAGAGAATGTATTTTTAACATGTGTATTTTGTTTTACTGTACTGGCAGAGTTTTTATAGTCAAAACAAGTGAAAAAATCTACCAGTGCTGAAGAAGTAATCCAAAGTATTTAGAATACGTTACTGACCTTGAGTAATCTAACGAAATACGTTACAAATTACATTTTACAGCATGTATTCTGTAATCTGTAGTGGAATACATTTCAATAGTAACCCTCCCAACCCTGCTCGCGGGCAAAGACGAGGTATCCTCCGTGGAAACCCAGCTGACACGCAGCTAACTGGAAGGCAACCACACACCTGACATGCGGGCAACCAACAGATACACAAGACAGGACCAACTAGGCAGAGAGAGTAAGGTTTGTTACTTCACACCAAACAGCTTACTATAATGAAGCACATTCAGTCAACACTGAACTACATAAGTACATTCAGTCAACACTGAACTATATACAACATTCAACAAACCAGCCAAGGACATGACATACAAGGGGATTTATATAGGCATGAATCAATAAGAACCAGCTGAAAGTGTGCATGATCAGCGTTCCCATGGAAACGATCAGGGTTCCCATGTAATATCACAGGAGAGCGCATGGTGGTAACTCATGCATGGCGGTAACTCCCAACCAGACCCATGTGCTCACACAAAGAACGTACATGAAACACAAAGACAGACAGGGAACGATGATGCCATGGTCTTGTAAGACAAAAAACCCAACCTGACAAGGTGACGGGACCATGACATCACTGGAGCGCACACAGCAGTAACTCTCACACAAAGACAGGACACAAAACACAAGACAGAAAATAGGGGACGATGATGCCATGGTCCTCGTCAGACAAATCCCAACCTGACAAGGTGACAGGACCGTGACAGTACGCACCCCCCACAAAGGGATGCCTCCTGGCATCCCAACGGGAACATAAAACAAAAAAAAAAGAAAACAAGACAAAGAAAACGAGAACTAACAAAGAACAGAAAACACAACAGAAAGGGAGGTAAGAAGGTAAGAATATTGAGAATATTGTTGTCATCAGAAGAATCAAGCCATTGTTACCTAATCAAATAATTATTTATTTGTATTACTCTTTGATATATCCTTATTTGTCATAGTGTAACATCATCTGGGCTAGTACATATAAAAGTAACCTCTCCTGTTTGTACCTTCTTCATAAAGAATTGTTAGAATGGTTACTTCATCTCATTTTCAAGAAACCTCTTGTCCACTTTTTCAGAAAATACAAATTCTTAATGTTTATGAAATTAATCACCTTCAAGTATGTCAATTTTTTTAAAAACAATTACCAGACTCCTTTAAAATGATTAAAATTACAGTTTTTTTCAGGACATTTTTTTCAGGTCAGTTTGCAGTTCATAGAGGAGGCCGTCTCTTTGGAACTGTTTGCCTCTGTACTTAAAGAATTGCAATTCACCATTTGTTTTTAAAAAGTGGCTTAATATGTTTCTTATTTCGCAATAACTCTTCATCAACATCAAAGCTAATTTCTTTGTCTGATTGGTATGATTTTTTTTTTCTTATATGCTGTTTGTATTTTATTGTTCCTTAATTTCTTTATAAAATAAGAACTTAATTGATTTAATTCAAACTTTGATTTGTGGGAAAGTACTTTTTATAAGCCTTTTTGGCTTTTTTTTTCACCCAAAATCTGTCTATACTAATCATAACCAAATTTTTCCTAACCAACCAATGTGCGCTTTCATGATGATTCTGATTGCTGCTGGATTGTTTTCTTGTTCCATTTTCCATAAGAAGCTATGTAAAAACTTCTGAAACAAAGTGAAATTGTTAGTTGGAGTAAAAATTACTTTAGGCTCAACTTTTGCAATTGTTTGCTGTCATTAAAATTAAAAGCATAAGCCGATGCGTGTTAAAACACTGGAGACTGTAAAATGAAAATAGTCTTCTGTTATGAATCGTAGAACACTTATGCATTCAGGAAAAGGTAGATACTATGCGATTTTCTATGTGAAATATTTCAAGACCAACTGGCCCAAAATTTTCAGACTGGAACTGAGTATCAGTGTTATTTAGAAACGGCAAAAGAAAGAAAGAAATTCAATCCCAGTGCTTCATGAATTACCTCTTAAACCATCTTCAATTTCACATGAGAATTTAATTGATTATGTCCACAGTGAGTGCCACCTATTCAAATCTGGGCATACTTGGTCCAGGAGCAGATGGCGTTGAATGATGCATTTTGTTGGAACAGTAAGTATTGACAGTTGTGCTGGATGCCTTCTTCTGCTCTCTGTAGGCAGTAGAGTGAGGGCATACTAATTGGCAACCTCCACTGTGAGCCCAGACATTGGCAGATGCCTGATGGATTCATGCCGACTGTGCTGGAAGAGCATGTACCGCACTTGACCTCTGCGTTCGCTCTTGCCAACGATTGCTCCAAAGACAATGTGAATGCTTGGACAAGAAGTCTGAACAGCTCTGACATCAATTGCAGTCCTGAACTCCTTGGTGAACTGAAATCAATTGCCTTACCTGAGCCAGTTTGGCTTTATTAAACTGCAATTTCAGCCATTGCTTAGAGGGACAATTGTGTAATGGGTGCAAAACTTCTGTGCTGCATAGGCCTGGTCTGCTGTAGTCTCAGCTTCAGAAAACAAATTCATGGAGATATTGCACACAAAACTGGTAAGCACTTGTGAAGTGCATCTTTGTTCATTGTTCAGAGCCAAAAAGAAGTTCAAAACAGCTGAGCAACGACATACTGTTTGCGAGAATTCAGAGACTGGCCTCACCACTGTGGGAGGCGTTTAGAGACCATATTTGAATACAAGGATGCTCAAGACTACATCAACTAATATGACATTAAAATGTGTTATGAATGACTTCATGCCTCATTCTATGAGTATAATTCACATGAGATCAGTAAAAGAAGTTGTATTGCTGTAACAACTCAATGTTGGTTTAAAGTCGCATACAGTATATGCAGTAGATAATGTGTAAATTGTCTTGTTTACATTGTGAATTCATGGCACTAATGCACTAAAAAGCTATATGTTGCCATAATGGCGGTTACTTTCTGTAATTATGCACTACTGCAAAGATAAAAGAGTATTAATTGTCAGAATACAGACAAAATAATGATGATAGGAGAGGCTTATCTTACTTTGGGCAAATGTGTGAATGGATTGCAAAAGGCACATGAGTGTAACAACATAAAAAACAAAAGAGTGAATGGGCACTTAAGAGTATTTGAGTAGATTTAAATCCTTTTGTATACTAATTCAACAAAGAAAAAATTGGGCATGACATGGTCTTGGAAAATGTCTCTGTGAACAATCATACAGATGTAGGTAAATTTGCATGAGCTAGCTAATAACTCTACATTCCAGTGTGTTTATGTTGACCGATCTTAACTGTCTGAATGGGATTTAGTTGTTGGCCTCAAAGTAGATGGAGCTCCAGGTACACCTACCAGTGATGTGAACCAATGGCTTAAGAAGCAGTCAGTACGAAGTTTTCCTATGAGTTTGCCCTAGCGAGCTGTTAAGAACCACCTATACAAACTAAAGACAATTCATCTTGGACATATTTTGTTCTAAATTATATCACTGTAACAGGTAAAGGCGAGGGCAAGGAGGAGACGGGAACTGGCTGAACAGTCAACATAAAGTTACTCCAACTTAAAACAACATAAAACAAACACAGACACACATGCAATGCAGCCACGTGCATATCTATATCTATATATATATCTATATATATATATAGATAGATATATATATCTCGAATTGGCGTCTCTGGCTCCCCTTTATATCGCTCTCCCGCTGATCAGCTGATTCAGCGACGGCCCAGCCACGCCCTCAACCTCGTCACAATCACACCCGTTCATTCTTCGATTTCATAGGAAGTATGCAGGGGGCTTTATTCTTTATTAACTCAAGTCATCAAAGCTGCAACAAAACAGTTTAATCTGAATGCACTAAAGATTATTTCCTTAGATTCTTAAAATAGTAAAATAATAGTCAGTTGACCGAAGGTGTTGTAGAGATCACAGGCTGTTGAAGGAACAGCAGCATTACTCACACTGTACTTTAAAAGTTTGATTTGAGTCAGATTAAAACACCTTAAAGTAAAAAGTAACAAGAATTAGATCCCAAAAGAAAATTGGAATGCTCAGAGGTTGCCCTGTTTGCACAGGAGATGTAATGGAGCTCTCAGTTATGTTTAATTTGTATCAACTTTGTTTCTGCTGTTTCTCCTAAAATTCCTTGTAAGAACTGTAAAAAGTGATATCCTGCAGTTGCTTCCTTAAGGAGCTTTTTATTCCTGATTTGACTTATAAAAATGGATTTCACTGGTGACAAGATAACCGTGTCCAAGACAGAGTCTGGTCTTGAGTACTACAACACTAGTTAGAGTTAGAGTATAGAGCTAAAAAAAATGTATGTGGATAGCATAGCTCAAATAATTTGGTCTTGGAAGAATTAGATGAACTCTTATTGAGATTTTGGAGTTTTGATAGCAGACTTTGGGATCATGGCAAATATGAGAAGAGTTTGAGACAAGTTGAGATGTCATCTGAAACTCTTGAGGAGACACATGCCTCTACAAATGAGATCTCTTGATATCTCTTTTTTCTCCAAGAAGAAAGATTAAATGAAGAACACATTATTTTTCTTATGAGGATCCTACAAACTGATCAACTTTTGGAGTCAGTAGTTTACCTTGAATCTTTAAAGAGATCACAGACTGACCACAGACTAGTAGAGCAGCAGTATTCACATTGAAAAAAGACTGATAATGTAAGCTTAAAGAATTGCATTATTATAAGAAAAGAGAAAAATTCATCCTTATCCATCTTTCAGGGACAGACAGTACACAATGACAAAGAAATGCAAGCCTCTGAGATAGTTCTGGCAGAGGACTCATAGTACGCATCTAGTTGGAGGTCTTCCTTTTATTCGATTCAGGAATCTCATCCAGTCACAATCCAGTCTCTGCCTCATAAGGTCAGCACAGCTGTCCCTCACTGCTTATGCACGTTATGCATTGCTGTTTTTTTCCACCGACCATCACCACCAGTTTAGGTCCCATCCTGCTGTAAGCTACTCTTCCCTGCCTGCATCATATTCTGGAAAGATCTGAGGGTTCATTCGAGAATCCTAATGCTGAACCATAGAACGGGGCTTAGCCAAAGGGACCTATTCTTTTTCAATAAACTCATGTTATTTTCATACTCTTGAGTCCTCTGCAAGAAAAATACTTCCTCTCCAACTGACTGTGAAAATGTTCCTTTCTTAGGAGGGACACCAATGCGGTATGGAAAAGCACTCACAACTGTAAAGCAGGGGATAAATCCAACTTCTCTGGCTCTCTCTCTCTAAGTCCCAGGCAAACCCCTGCAAGTCCCCAGTGTCTCATTTACAGTACCTACTCCAGTTCCCCTTCAGTGCAGCCAACCCCAACTCCAGAATACCTCCACCAGACAGATGACTTTATAGATGTCTTACATGCCTGTTTTATCAAACAGGCGACACATAAATGTCAGCTCATGCAGATGGGAATGTGCATCAGTGTCAAATATGATGGTATCCATTATAACCTTGTCTGGAGGCAGAAAAGGAAATCAGTGCAAGGAGGGGAAAGGGTGAAGAAACCGCATTGAAGAGGAAAGCTCCTAAGCCAGCTTACCTAAATGATCCAAATGTAAATCATCTTTAAATGTAGTGCAGCATCCCCACAGATGCACTCCATCACTGGCTGCACATTCATTATTTAGAAACATAAAAGCTAATGAAGAGGTGGAGGAGCTGTGCTGAGGGCTGAGCACGCATCATGTACTCACAGGATTGGGAACATATCTCAAATAAAGTGTGTTATAGACCTGGGGATAACCAACTACCTGACGATGTGATGCACATCACTATATACATATGTTACAATTCAATACATCATGATATTATTGGATCACAATTGTTTAAACTAATTTGAAAATGCAACCTCCGAATCGTGTTCACCATTGTTTTAGTGAATGCAGTTACTTCCTGGTTTCCACTGAACCAGAACATGTGTCTCTGAGATTGCTAGCACAACATGCCATCTGTAGCACCACAGCTGAACACATTTGAATTGTTAATATTAAACCATAACATTGACAGTGTTTATCTTATAATTCATACTTGTTGAGGCTTGATGATAATTACATTCAGTCATACAAAGAGTGGAAATTATTGTACTTTTATTAGTCCCATCTGAATGTAATTTATTAATAAAAATAATTAAATAGGTCTTTCTCTGACAAAGTATTGAACTCATTCATCTGCAGCAGTATCTTCTTAAAGGCTGCAGGAATTTATGTTCTAACCAGTCATCAGAGGATTCATAATTTTTATGTCGATTTGTACGTCTATAAGCTGTGCATACATAAAAACACGTATGTTTGAGTGTAAATGCAAATGTGTAAACGTACATGTTAACATTATGTACAAATATCTCAAAATAATAATGAGATCACCCTGGCAGAGCTGTAATGTAGGCAAAGGTATATACATCATGATGGCGCCGCGGATGGCCGCCTCGGTGTGGAGCATTTCTATTGTTTTGTTGTTTTTGTTTGTTTGTCCTGTGTTTAGTTATCTTTTTCCAGTCAGTTTTACCAGAGACGAACTGCTGAACATTCGACAGTTTATAGCAGACAGTCTTTTCCCAGTTTTTTAATATTCAGACATTTTGCTAGACATTTTAGTTGGAGGCGTGGCTTTGTTGTTCAGGAGACGCAGACAAGGAAGACGAGCCGGTGCGGTGGTGAAATTCCGTCAGCGGGGCTTTCGAACAATGCTGCCGAGCATTCATCTTGCGAATCTCTGCTCTCTTCCTAACAAAACGGATGAACTACATCTCCTCACCTGCACAAACAAGGACTTTTCAACCTCTGCTGCCTTGTGCTTCACAGAAACCTGGCTGAGTGAAGCCATTCCAGACAGCGCATTACATCTACCAGGCTTCCAGTTGTTCAGAGCGGATCACATTGCGGAGTTAATGGGGAAAACGAGAGGCGGTGAAACATGCTTTTACATCAGTGAAAGTTGGTGTACAGATGTAACAGCGTTAAAGAGGATGTGCTGTCCTAATTTGGAAGTGCTTTTTATTAATTGTAAGCCTTTCTACTTGCCGCGGGAGTTTTCTTCGTTTATTCTGGTGAGTGTGTATATCGCGCCAAACACGTGTTTGAATGCGGCACTGCAACAGCTGGCTGATCAAATCACAGACACAGAACAACAATACCTGGACTCAGTTATTATTATTCTTGGGGATTTTAACAAAGCAAATCTCACACGTGAACTGCCCAAATAAAAACAGCACATTACATGCCCCACCAGAAACAGGAACATACTGGATCATTGCTACACAACAATAAAGGATGCATATCGCTCTGTCCCTAGAGCAGCTTTGGGACTCTCTGATCACTGTCTGGTTCAGCTTCTTCCAACCTACAGGTAGAAATTAAAATCAACCAAGCCAGTAGTAAGGACTGTAAAGAGATGGACCAATGAAGCAGAGCGGGAACTACAAGCCTGCTTCGATTGCACGGATTGGAGTGTTTTTGAGGCTGCAGCCACAGACCTGGACAAGCTCACAGATACTGTTACATCATATATCACTTTCTGTGAGGATATGTGCATTCCTACTAGGACTTATTTAAAGTTCAACAACAACAAACCGTGGTTTACAGCAGAGCTCAGGCAGCTTCGTTAGGCCAAAGAGGATGCTTACCGAGGTGGGGATAAAGTCTTGTACAATCAGGCCAGGAACACACTGAATAAGGAAATCAGAGTGGCTAAAAGAAGATACTCTGAGAAGCTGAAAAACAAGTTTTCAGCTAACGACCCTGCATCAGTGTGGAGTAGCATGAAACAACTCACAAATTACAGGACTCCTACCCTCAACCCTGTGGTGGACCAACAGCTGACTGATGACCTGAATGTGTTCTACTGCAGATTTGAAAGGCCCAATCTCACACCCCACACCCACTCTGACCTTCACTTCACACAAACACCAACACCTACTGCAACCCCCCTCCTCCCCCCTCCTGCTACTCAACCTGCACTTAAGATCTGTGAAGATGATGTGAGCCACGTATTTCGGAAACAAAAGAAGAGGAAAGCTTCAGGCCAGATGGCGTCTCACCAGCGTGTCTTCAATCCTGTGCTAACCAGCTGGCCCCCATCTTCACACAGGTCTTCAATAGATCACTGGAGCAGTGTGAATTCCCATGCTGCTTCAAACACTCAATCATTATTCCTGTCCCAAAGAAACCAAAAATCACAGGACTTAATGACTACAGACCTGTCGCCCTGACATCTGTGGTCATGAAATCATTTGAGAGACTGGTGTTGGCCCACCTGAAGAACATCACTGGACCCTTTATATATCCCCTTCAATTTGCTTATCGAGCAAACAGGTCTGTGGATGATGCAGTCAACATGGGATTGCATCATATCCTGCAACATCTGGACAGACCAGGGACATATGCAAGGATCTTTTTTGTGGACTCAGTTCGGCTTTCAACACCATCATCTCAGCTATACTCCAGAATAAATTACACCAGCTCTCTGTTTCCATGTTTATCTGTCAGTGGATTACCAGCTTTCTGACGGACAGGCAGCAGCTTGTGAGACAGGGGAAACTCATTTCCAGCACCTGTACAATCAACACTGGTGCCCCCCAGGGATGTGTGCTTTCCCCACTACTCTTCTCCCTCAACACCAATGACCCCCCCCCCCCCCCCCACCCCTCAAGAACTATACACTTCTAGAGTGAGGAAAAAGGCTGGAAAAATCACTCTGGACCCCACTCACCCTGCCCACTACCTTTTTTGAACTGTTGCTTTCTGGCCGACGCTTCAGAGCTCTGAGCACCAGAACCGTCAGGCACAGGAACAGTTTTTTCCCTCAGGCTATCCATCTCATGAACAGTTAAATTGCCCCACTGAGCAAAAACTATGTGCAATACACAGTTTAATCTTTTTTATATATTTATCCAACACATCCAACCTCTTCTGCCATTTCATTCCTCTGAAAAAAAAAAAAAAAAAAAAAAAAAAACATTTGCACTGTACATAACAGATTTGCATTTGCAATGTACATAACAGATAACAGATTTGTATTAGACTGCACTACATATGCGTATGTGTGTATGTATGTATGTGTGTGTCTGTGTGTGTATGTACGTATGTGAATAACTATTTTTTATTTTTTATTTTTTATTTTTTATTATTTTCTATGTCTTGCTGCTGTTTTTGTATTGTTGTACACTGGAAGCTCCTGTCACCAAGACAAATTCCTTGTATGTGTAAGCATACTTGGCAATAAAGCTGATTCTGATTCTGAAAGTGGCAAAATGTGGCTACTTTCAAGAAGCTAAAATATGAGTTTAAGTCTCTATGTTATTTCAATACTTACACTTGTTTTTATTTAATAGTTTTGATAATTTAACTACAGTGGCACAGGAGTACACAACATAATTAAATTAGCAAATAAAAAATAAAAAAACAAAACAGAAAACATACCGGTAATAAGCCACAGCATAATGTAAATAAACAACAACAACAAAATTAAGTAAATATTTTTAAAAATGCTTTACCAAGGCAACGTTCACACTAGTACGTTTTCGCTTGAAAACTCATCTTTTTCATTGTTTTGGCTTTCCATTCACACTGAGACAGAATTTTTGTCAGCGAAAACTGAGCTTTTTGAAAAGGCTTTCCCAAGTGGATAAATTTGAAAACACTGTCTTCACGTTATAGTGTGGACTGAAAAAATGAATATATCTGAAAACTATGACGTTTTTATTTTCATGTGACGCAGTCATGTGATCCATTCAATCAAAACAATCAAGATGGCGACCCGTGTTATAGCGCCGATATAGTGGCTGATATTCACATTAATAGTATTGTTAAAAATAAATGTTACTTTGTACAACATTCACATTGCATTCCTTCAAAGGCAAAAGGATGTTTAATCGGAATTGGTGTCCGGTGATGGAACAGGAGGACAATTGCATTTCAGGCTGTACATGCAACTGCGATTTTTTGCATGCGCAGTAAGGTTATTTAAGAGTTTTCATATATTTCAGTGTGGACAAGTAACTTTTGGAAAATGCTTGAAAATGACAGTGCGGACGTAGAGAGTTTTGAAAATGAAAATGTCCTAAACACACCTGGTTGTGTTTCCACCAGAATTATTATTGCACATAACTTCTTCACCATAAGTTGTAATTACATATTTACATAATTACATAATTACATATGTGTAATCTATAAGCCAAAGGTATCAAATACATTTTTATATATAAAACCATTCTCTTCTGATGGACTTACAGTGGCACTCCAGGAATAGGCCATATTGCTGCATCTGCGGCAGTTTTTCATTAAATGTGTAGCAGGTAACTTTTTTTGAGCAGCTCTCAGAAAGTGCAAATATTATTTTAAATAATAATAATAAAAAAAATATTAAAATGTTTTTTTTTTTTTTTTTTTTTTTTTTTTGCATTGTGGCTTAACTTCATTGTATTGTGGCTTGTTTCCCTTGTGTTTTCAACTTTTGTTTGCTTTGCTAATTTGGTTGAGTTGTGTGCCCCTGGGCCACCATACTACACTGTTATTCTACAATGTGAAAAATCATATTAATATAGAATTAGTAGATGTGTCCAAACCTTTCACTGGTATTGTGTGATTGAATCGGCACATACCTAATGAGGCAGGGTTTAGTCCAAGAGGAAAGATGGAGAAGTCTTGGTCTAAGAATGCAAAACCTGTCACGCTTGATTAAAACTGTAGACATTGCACTTATCAGACTGTATTCACTACTGCACTGGATATCCACAGACGTTTTCCAGTATTGTTTGATTAACACAAATGCTATCAGTGAAAATGCTGATACTGTTTAATTTGCCCTGATATTGGTTGCACAGCTGTGCTCTGCATGGCGATTATCTGTAATGGATTAATTAATAATGTGCATTATTGACATTGATTAATACTATTTTAAATGGAGAAATCCACATGTTGGAATTCTTACTATGGTGATACAGTCATTTTAATGAGGATTAAGTGCCATGAGGGTTGAGCGTGAGCTCCTTGGTCTTAGTCCATATGGCTTTCTAATTAGAGGCCCAGTGGATTTAACCCCGTCTCATCAGCCCACTCAGACGAGGGGCCTCTATTAATTGGCTTGAGCGAGTTGTCATGGATCTTTATTTTTCAATGCCTTCTCCAACCATTATGAAGTCAGAGAAATGTGTTTTACTTGTGCAAATATTGACACTTAAGACCCAAAATTCTTACCTACAGCTCCCAATGTTCTATTACCTTTATCGTATTCACACTCTCAAACATGGGCTATTTTTCAGGCATCAGCTCTACCACACCATGCACATTTATTTATTTTTCCTCTTTATTATTTATAGTAATTCCTGTTGTTGCACTGTATTGTTTTGTAGTATCAGACAAGGTTTGTAAGGTGAATTTTTAGATGTATGTTTTAATGAGGAAAAAGTACTTCCCTAACCTAAAACATGTATGAGAGATGTCCTAAAAGATGTATGAGAGGTGAACAAAACAGTCATCCATACCTTTATTGTTTTCTGTATCAACCACATCATTTTGTGTCACTTCAATGCCACTTTGGTTTTACTTTCACTTTAGTTTCAAGAGTCCTGGGCTTGAACCGTAGTCTTCCAAGTTCAAAGCAGTGTTGCCAGATTGGGTGGGCTTGTTTTGATGGAACTGTGTGGAAGAAAATGTTTTTTGGCGGATGAACAAAATTTGGGCTGGTTTTAAAACTCATAAAATAAAGAAAATTTCTCCACACACAATCATTCAATCAAACAGCCTAAACACTAATTGAATGAAAATGTGTTCAATCCTGTTTAGAGCAGCTACGCATTGCCACACTCACCACCAGTATGTTAAATGAGCATGCGATCTGCAGGTGTTGCTTTTGGATTTTAGCGATATACATAGGCAATCTAAACAACTACAAAGTGGTGAAAAATTTAACAGAACATGTTGAAAATGGGGAAATGACTGTGAACCTCAAGTCGTGATTATTGACAGGACTTTAGGGTTTTGAACAATCATTGAGCTGGATATTATCTAACTAATCTGGCAACATTGGTTCAAAGTCCATTACTCTATCAGGTGAGTTACCATGCAAGCTAATCACACAGGAATAAGTGTGTAAATGTAGGTGGGTCTGTAATACAAACATTAAAAAGTGAAAATGTATAGTTTTTCAAATAATGTGTTAGAGAAAATGCATTAGAGAAAAATAATGTGTTAGAGTAAAAGTGTTCCGGTATCATAACATATAAGTGTGTGAGAATTAGAACAAAAATTAACTGTTTATGAATCAGACTCATGATATATGTGACAGTGAATAAACTGCACAGTTGTTGTAGCGCCTCTAGTGTTTATTTCACAAGAAAACTGCAGCAAAATGTAGAAAGCACCATGTGCAAGTCAGTTTGCAAAAAATTAGTTATAGTAATGTTTATTCTATGAGATTAGGTTGTAATTTTGGGAGGAACACCTGTATTCCTTACCAACATGCTCTCATGATAAAGAGTCACTGGGGGAAAAATGTTTTGTATGCAACACCAAAATGTCACCCTTGTTCCATATTTCATATGTCACTCTTGTGCGGTATTCAACTTACAGTATTTCAGAGCATTCCAATACTTAATCCAAGGCTAAATTTTAAAATTAAATGATTTAAATATACTGTTATCATTTACTCATTGCTTTATCATTTAGTTTTTATTTTGTTTGCCATCAGACACAGGGAGCATTTAGAATGTCCAACTTGTGCATGGCTTATAAAAGCACCATAAAAATTTAACATAAAAGTAATTGTTAATTTATGTGCTATATTGTAAATCTTCCAATGCTCTGTGAAAGCTTTGTGTGATGTCCAAATTTAAGTATTATTTTCATTGTTGGCTTTCCAATCCGCCACAACAGACAGATCCGGATCCGCACTTATTTAAACAGTAAAAAATTGTTGCCTTAAGAAATGTTCTGACATCTTTGACTTGTCTTGTGGCCGATACATGTTTGGATGTATCTTTCGAATGAGAAGTGACTGCCTTTACTGAGAGGAAGATTTTCAGCAAATTATTCAAATTATTGTGACTAAATTAACCTGTCTGTTACATGTTTTATATTGATGATAATTGAAAGCATCGTAGATTTGCCCTTGATATCTCACAATCTGTGTGCGGTATGTCAATTGGCGGAAAATAAATAAAGGTAAGGATTTAGATTACAGCCCGCAATTTACAGTGTAAGTACACCGAATTTACAGCGGACCTTTTTTGTTTTAATAGTGTAATTACACAGTACGTACTTGTAGGTATAAGGGAACAATATGTAAAGTTTTGGGAATAAAGGGGTAAAAAGCACCACTTCAATTTACAGCCCGCAAATGTTGCACTTACCCTATAACTTGTTTTCCCTAGTTGCCTTGCCTAGTTTTAATTTTGCTTGATGACCCAACTGGCTGGCGTGACTCGCAGCTAAGATGGACTGTAATTTTCCATGTTGTTTAGCATAGTAGGTCATACATACCACGCAATATAAGAATAGTTACCCCTTAGTTATAAAATATTTACAGTATAAATTAGTTGTCATTTTCCAGGTTGTTACTCCTTTATTCCCCAAACTTTGCCCCAATCACTTTTGCTTTATTCAGAAAAGGCCAATGAAAATTGGCGAGTGGAATTTGCATGCCACTCTCTGCCCCGGACATACGGGTATAAAAGGAGATGGCGTGTACCACTCATTCAGAGTTGTGCTGAGGAGCCGAGAGAGTCCCGGCTATGTCAGTGGTCAGTTCAGTACCACATCAGGAGGGAAAACATTTCTTGTTCCCTCCATCAGGGGACAGAGGTTACATCAGTAACCAAGACGTTCCTTATCTGTGACTCACTCGATGTTGTGTCAATGTAGTGACACTAGGGGTTCCTATAGGAAACGCTGCAGGCGCTGAACCATGTCGCGTGGCACGGAAGAGTGGACACGGGCAAGCTGTTGCACAGGTTTCACCTAAGGGGGAAACCGAACAGTGGAAACTCATCATATGGGATTACCAAAGGGGAATCACCACGCATGGAGCGCTGAACCCAAGCACACGGGCTCACCTGAAAAGGGGAATACCACGAGTACTGGGCCAGGTGGCTGAGTTCATCACCGGACAGTGCTAAAGAATTAAAGAGGTGTTTGGAGTTCACCGGTACAGGGAACTGTTGTGGACAAAAAGCGCACATTATCACCTTTGAAAAAAGTGGAAAGGCGCAATGCAAGCGGTACACACAACCGGCCACCTGGTCTACCTGCTGTTACCGTGTAACACTCGAAACCGGGTCTATGCGTAGGTTATAAAACCTCGCAAAGGTATTGGGCGTAGCCCAACATGCAGCTCTGCATGTTTTGCAGTGGCAAGTCTCATACTTGCTCAGCAGCAGCGTAAGCAGATCTAGCCCGCCAAGACCAAATACATGTACATGTCATTACCATCAATAAACATTGTTAAAATCTTTCTGAGTTGTTATGACTGAAATTATCTAAGTTCAGTCAGGAAACTCTATTGGGCACAGCTAATAGGCTCACACTGTAATTCTATTCAGCCAACCAAATCGTACACACTATTACATCAAAAGCTTAAATATAGTCACACCTCATCTCAGCAGCAAGAACATTTCTCGGCAGCGTGCATTGAGATTTTCAATATCTCCCACCACCTCCCCAGCCCCACCCGTCTAGATCTGCTTACGAGGACTTTATGTTTTCCTTTTCTTGCAGTAACAGCAGCAGCAGCACGGTGCATACCAAGTCTTATACATATGTATGTTTTGCTGTGGCAAGACTCATACTTGCTCAGCAGCAGTAGCGTCTAGCCCACCAAGACCAAATACATGAACATGTCATTGCAACAATAAACATTGTTAAAATCTTTCTGAGGGTTGTCATGACTGAACTATAAATTTGTTTTAAAATATACAAATATCATAGTGATTCCAATCTTTTGAACTATAGTGGATGTCTATAGTGCTTCATTAGCATCTTTGTTATCAGAGGGAAATTAGATGAAGAAAAAGGAGATGATGGATCTGAGCTGCCACCCTGATGTTTATCTTTTTTACTGGCTCACTGCATTTGTCTCCACCTGCCACCCCCTTAATCAATAATGTAAATTCCCAGCAATAACTGACTGATTAATATTGAGAGCAGATGTCTTAACTCACAGACACTCTCAGATTCAAGAGCCATTGAGAACGCACATCCAAATGCACTCGCACATCTTCATCTCACCTCACGCTAAACATCTGATTGATGGACCCCTTTATAATAGGGAATTGAGCCACCATGCAAATTGTATTAGCTATGCCAAAAATGAAATATTACTCATAAATGTCACTAATAAAACCATTTCAGATCACAAGCTTGCATAAATGTATGCAATGTAAAATTAATCTTTATTTTTCTCTGATTTTCTCAAAATATCTTAAAATTCTTAAAACAAGATACATTTACAAAACAGATTTCTCAAACAAATATATCTTGTATGTTTAGCTATTTTGGAAAACAAGACAAAAACACTGTTTACGATTTTTTAAAATGTTTTATTATTTTTATTTTATCTGCTCAAGTTCTGTTGATATATGATTTATGTACTTCATCTGAACATCATCTCATCTTAAAAATTACTTACCCTCTCAAATTAATGTTCATCTGAGAGATTACCAGGAATACATTTACTGTTGTCTAATGACCTGAAACACTTTCCTTTTTTCATTGTTCCCTCTATTGTACAATCAACAGCTCATTCTATGTATAATATGACATGACTGCCAAATAAAAAGAGCTAATGAGTGAACTAATTATAATACATAAAATAAATATAAAGCAGCAAAATAAAACTTTTTTTCTTTTTTAGAAAAAATAAATAAAAAATACATTTAATGTATGTATGGAACATCTTTCAAAATGAGGGCATCCCAAAATGTCACCAAAGTAAGGTTTTGTTTGATTTAGCTAACTTCTGAGTACAAATTTGTCCTCAAAATAAAGCTACAACAATACACACACCTGCAACCTCACAGCATTTAAATTCTATAGTAGAGTGGTGAGTGAATTATTCATAATCATCACATTCAGCCTACAGTTAGTCCAATGTAATGCATTGTTTGGCAAAATATTTTTATTGAGATCATTAATGATAAGTTAAATAATTTATATACATTGCTGTCTTTTATCATATCACTCCATTTAGTGACTTGCCTAATAATTCATATTAGCCATCGTGAAATCATTGTGAAAATAAATAAATAAATAAATAAATAAATAAATAATAAAATAAACCTTTAGTAGTAATACACCCTTAAGTCTCTCTCTTCCAGGACAACAGACCAAAAATGTTGATGACATCATCTTGCACTCATGGGCGTGTCCACTTTTTTTTTTTTTTTATCAAATAAAATGCTCTCTAGAATAATAATGTCCTTCCCCCAAATACCACCTGGCACTGACTAGCAATAAGAAATAGTAAATCATGGTTCATGCTGTGAATAAAGGCTATTTGCTATTTACAGTAAAAGTAGGGACATTGCCCAACATCCTGTTTAAATAGTAAATACTTTAACAATCAGGAAGTAAAACTGCTTTCATCAAGCCATTTCATGAGGTCTTTAAAAAATATATAGATGTGTAAATGTTACATACAATCTATGATAGCGATACAAACCAGACACAAACAACCAGACCTAAATTCACAAGAAAGGGGAAATAATATGAGAAAAGCCATTTTCTAATCTTCTGTAATACTAAAGGTTCGGTCTAACACCATAAGAGCCAATGTTGTGCAGATAACTGCAGAATTCATAAAATATGTAAATGTATGGTTGTTTATGTGTTAGTAATTGTTAACGTTTTTTTTTTTTTTTTTTTTTTTTTTTTTAATCATTATATATTAAACATGGTAAAAGGTGAACAAAGATCATCACTGTACATGAAACTACAACTTTGACACAGTGTGTTTATACTGTACAAAGTGAAGCTATTATTAGCATTACTATTTCCATTCCCAAAGTTAGATAATCCAAGATACATAAGATAAAGTGCATATGTGTGACAAAGTTTTTTATGCGACAGCTCCAGAGCCATCTTGGTATTTATATCAGCTGAACAGGCTCATTTATTTTCTTTCACTCCTTTCCCATAGAGTGGCTTTTTCCCACTATGTGGAATTCATTAGGGTATATAGGGAATAGTGAATGAGTCAACATGATCACATTTTGCAGTTGAATGTTCCAGTATCATGACATTTTTGCGCCAATTCACCTTCACCTTTGAAGCGACCAACAGAGCATTATGTCACCATTGTGGGGAGCTGGGTTCACGTCCCATGTTGAAACCAGAAAATAACTGTTTTAGCATAATTAACGACAAGCGTGATTCTGAGGTTTCTTTTATCCCTCTAAGATTACTGTAGGAAAATTAGCGACTTTGCATATCTCCAACAATAATACGTAGGAAATTGTATAATGGATCTAGCCGCGTTTGGCCACCATTATCCACCTTTTTCCTGACTTCTCCATGGGCGGTGCAATTATGGTGAGCTACATCCTCTCGGATGCTCCGCACTTCCACTTAGTTGTTGTAATTGTATGCTAGAGCTAGACAAACATTACAGGTGATGCGGATCATCGGAGGCTCTTGAGGAATATGTGCTGTTAGAGGATGTTATAACAACTACAGGTGGCTAAAAAAAATACTGGAAAATGAATGTTACAACAATAAACCCACCCAAAAGCTATCAATGCCTAAAATTTTGAGTCGCACCAGATGCAATAAGCAGAGTTTGCAATAACATAATTCTCTGCCATTTGCCTATTTTTTGAAATACTGACGGATAATTCCAAATGATACGTCCCTCAGATCTGCTGATTTTTAAATTAAACCTAGGGAGACCATACGTCCTCTTTTCGCGTACATATCCTCTTTTTTGTACCTTAAAAAGCGTGTCCTTTTTCATATTGAAGTGCTTTCTATCATCATCATACATTGTGTGCGCAACAAGAAACCTGGTGAAATCTAGCTCATCATAAATGTGGATTCTCTCTCTGCACGCTGAATGTCTGTGTGTCTCTCTCTCTTTTACACACACACACACACACACACACACACACACACACACATACACATACACACAGGGCGTGTGCAGAAAGCATGAGAGCCCAGTGTAGTAACTTTACCATGTAAATGTGTATGATTGTGTACTTATTTATTCAGCGATTGCCGTCGAAAGCATCCATAAACAGATTTTAGTGAGAAAGGGATTTACGTTAAGTAAACAGGGAGTGTTCCATCATTTTTGACCTGTCGCTAGTGATTATTTCAATGCTTGGTAATGTGAATAAGTTGTGAACCGGAAGTCTGTAGCATCCGCGTTAGGAGTACACACTAAGCATAATGGGTAATTTTGCTGCCCATGAAAATCGTGGATAAGAAGGAAAAATGACAAATGATCAGATCATAAATCTGAATAAAATTCTCCACAGTTAATATGTAATATGACGGGCTTGTTGTATCCGCTCACAATTTATATGTAAGGAATTAGCTTTAATAAGGGAATTATGATTAATTCACTTATTGGAGTAATACTATTCTCATGGCTTATTGAAAATAATATCACAAATATGTTTAGATATGGTTCGAGCTTCAGAGCGCAGATCTTTTAAAAAATCAAGTGACGAGATTATCAAAATATACTAGTCAAACTATTTTTGAACACAAACAAGATGTTATTGCTAATCTAAACACATAGACAAATATGACAAACAGGTTGGTGAGTAAATTGTAACAGAAGGTGAATGAAATTATCTGTACAGAGATATTGAACTTTATGGAGTCTATAGACAATGCCTTGAGAGCCACCGATCGGGTTACTCGAATTATATTAAAGAGACACCAGCACTTTCAGCGAAATTTGGAGATGTACTTGCGTTTCCTTGCATTGCTTTGGTTCTTTGGCTCTTTGTAGCAAGTTCTGGTTGTTCCGTTGATGTTCTGGACCTCTGTTAAGATCGTGGATGTCGGATAGTTCTTTGTCTGTCACGTCGATGGATGGGTGATGGAATGACCAGGTGGATTGATTGGGCAGAGTAAGTGGGAAAACCCTGAATAGATTGTGCCCTGAAAATTACCTACAGAAATTCCTTTAAAATCTTAATGTATGGAGTTCATGGACTGCCCCTGCAGGACTTCAAACTTGCAACTTTTGGGCTTCCGGTTTAGGTGAAGTTGACAACTAAATGGCATTGTAGAATTGTAATTACTGAAACATCTACTGTATCAGTTCACATAATGTCCCCAACAAATTGATATTCAGACTTTACCAATGAGCTGTTCTAGATCTCAAATGTAAAGCTACAAGGATGTTCTTCAAACCCCCATTATTTAAATTGGATTTAAGAATGGGCTTCAAACCCACCTGGGCAGAGAACAATTGATTAACAGCCCATCCCCTTAATCACACAGTGACCTCAACAATTCAACACGCCCTCTGCAGCAAGCACCGGAACTTAATTTCCTTCAGGGGATTTTGTTATAGTTCCCTCTGACTTCCCCAATGTATTTTTCTATCTACAGTTTTTATTTAGTTTCTGTGAACAAACTTGAAGTGACCTTTAAAGATAAATTAAATTCTGCTTGGTTGACTCTTGGTACCAAACTACAGCTGTTTTCACAAAAAGGAAAATAATCAGTAAAACTTCAAAGACCCCAACCATTGAAACCAAAGGTCAAGACTGCATGGTTTTCGAACTTTTCAGCCACCTAGACACAGCAATGTTCCCTCTAATTATTTAAGCAAATTGACATTTCTTTGAGTGAAGTATCCAGTGTTCTTGAGTCAAAAACAAACCACTCATAAAGCTTGTTGTTAAATTGATCATCTTTGAGGGAAATTTGTGTCAAACAGCTTACCTCCGCCACCTGGATTGAGGTGAGTCGCTACGCCACCACGAGGACCTAGAGCGCATTGGGAATTGGGCATGCCAAATTGGGGAGAAAAGGGGAGGGAAAAAAATAACCTACCTCCCCGCGCTAAACCTTAAACCTAACCTATTGTGTCCTAAGAAGCAAATGTGAGATTAAACACAAAATTGCTAAAGCAACCACATCATTTTGTGGTGCTTCCATTAATCTTTCAGCTAACGTCTCGACTCCCATGCTCTTTCCCAGATAGCAAAATAGGCCTGGGCCGGATCTGGCAGCATTTTGGTAGCGTGTTTGGCCCACAAACCACATGGAATTTACTGACCAAAACTTATACTGAATACCAAGAATGAAGCTGTAATTGGTCCACTGTTATGCCCAATAAGTGGCAAAAAGACAAAAGTAATTAAGCAAAATCAAAGAATATTTTATCATTATTATAGTTAACAAAAACAGACACTTCAATATCAACCAACACATTTGTAACCCTTATGACAAATACAGGATAAAAAAGATTCAAAAAGACAATATAAAGTAATTATAGTAACCAGGAGCACACTAAAATGCCTCTGTGTGAAGTTTGTATTGTAGCCACTACAAACTTCCTGGGAATTAACTCAAAATTAAACTTAAGTATTTCCAAGAAAAGACAAAGTGGTCCACAAGCAATGTTTACATTTATTTATACACAATAAATGCAAGTACAGTTTAATTTGTTAAAAGTTTACACAAGGTTATGCACAGTCTACACAAGGGGGCACAGAAGTTGGGAGAGGAAAGGTGTTTGCCTGAAAGCAAAAGTCTAGTGGCAACTGCCAGGGAGAACCAGTAGTGAAACGCACACATGCACACACATTGTGAAAACAACAAAATTGAGTTTTATAACTGAGTTTATAAAAGCAAGGAGGAGCAAGTTAATTTAATCCGACTAATCACATTGCCAGAGTAAGCATATATAAACAGCTGTTTACCTCTATGCAGCGACAAGTCTTCCGGCACTCGGCCCTGGCCATTGCCCATAAACAGACCCATGCAAGTGACTCGGATCACAGGATGCAGCTTTGCTGCAAAGCATTCGCCTTCACAGAACAGCTCTTCCATCCAAACAATCTCATTATTCAACAGAATCTGCCAGTACTGACTGCTACCATGTTAAGTGTTATATTTTTACTCTGTCTTTCTTTCAGTGCTCCATTCGCCGAAGCAGTTTATAGCATGAAGTTGCTTCTGCAAACTGGCTGCTTCGGCACTGTATACATGGAAAACAGCTCTCTACGACTGCTCATATCTTCTCTTATCTAAAATTTCCACACGGAGCGGTCCATCGCGTAAGCCTTCCTCCGTGAACGGGCACTGCTCTGGCTTCATGCCACTCGAGTTCTATTACAGTTTCATTTGAATGCAAGGGAAACAAAAGATTAACTATTTAATTCAATCATCATTCCAATGCTCCCTAGTGTTTCAATCTGGTTCTCCCACACAGGTGATTCATGTCAGCCTCATTACCTCACCGCACAGCTCGTTTAGAGAGTGATCCATTCAGCGATTCTGTTCGTCATCTTCTAACATGAATATCACGATTGTTCTCCCTTCAAAGTGCCCTTTGGGGTGTGATTTATTTCATTTGGAACACAGCGGCAATCATGCAACAGTGAACTCCTCTCAATCGACCGATACTCTAATTACAACTTCTTTTCAAACCAACGCAGACATTTTAGCATGAGCTGCACTCGCTCTGACCATTCCACAGCACACTGCAGTTATACACAGCCTCTATCCGAACAGACACGAGCTGAATTTGGCTCCACAAGTGGCGGATCCCTCAACATTCAAGCTTGCCTCACAGCCTCGATAACACGAAGTAAGCGTTGCTACAAACTTCCAGTCATTTCTACACAATAACCTGACTTTCCCTCCTCCCGCCAGGACAAACGCTTCACGCAGGTAAAATCAATCTATCATTTAATTTTACATACAGTCTTCTCTACTCTTTGGATTACAAACTTTTATTTACAATGCGCTGTCCTAGTGCCTCAACTGTGGCGTCTTTTGGGCTGTTCAACCAAACCTTCTGCACTGCAAACAGTGGAAATATGCTGTTCAAGCGCTGCAATCATGGCATCTTTAGGGCCATATGACAAACTCCCACTACATGGCAAACAGCGCAAACGTGTTGTCCAAGCGCCGCAACTGTTCACGTGCCATAACCGTGGCACGTCTTTCAGACCATGCGTCTCAGCCTCCAAGGCTCCGTAACCCATATTATGCCACTCATACCAAACAAACCATCACCCACCTAGCAACTGACAACAATCAGGCTGTTTCAGGTCTTCCCTAAACAGTATAAACCTGCATCTCCGCATCAATCAATTTAATTCGAACGTAGCCTACCATACGCCTTCACGTCAAATGTCGTGCTCAACCGATTCGTACCGCAGAGTGAGTTCTTGCTTATTTGCAGCGTAAACTTTTCACCCAAAAACATGGGCTCTTCCTGTTAAATGCCATGTGAGTCTGCGCTTGATGATTCATCCTGTTCCTCTCACTATCGTATGCCATGCAGGCCCACGGCTGTGGATCCAGCCGCTCGCAGCTTCGAGCGAGCATATTAAAATTCAGCATAAACCTTCTCACACGAATCATATGCTTCATCAAATCAGATACTTCATCAAACAAAGAAAAGCAGTTTAAACCAAAAGAGGGCACCCAATTTTCATTTTCAACCTTCCTATTCCCATCCAGCCCTTCCAATCGCCAGCTCATTATCTACAATACAGAGTATCCTAAACCAAAACCCCTCTAGATCCCCTCTTCGATGACGACAAAAATCAAGCATTATCCCGATACTGGTTCCAAAAACACCTCAAATCTGTCCTGTTCAATTCCGGCATTTCTGAAAACCATACTCAAGCCATTCCTTTTGCATCGGCACTGCAACCACAGCAGCCCACAAAGGCCTGCCCGAGTACCAAATACAATTACTGGGCTGCTGGTCATCCGATGCATATCTCAGCTACATCCGCACCAACCGTCTTCATATCAGGAAAGCACATCAAGCCCTAATTATCTAATCACAAACGTTCACATTCAGGGTCAGGGGGATGATTGCATCATCCTTGACTTTCCAATAGGCCGGCCCCACTGTTTGGACGCAGCAGGGGTCCACCCCGACCAGTCTGGAAGCTGCCCGTCTCACAATGCAGGACGGGCCTGCCTTAAGCACTCAAGGGCTCTCCCTTTTGAATCACAGTGGGGTTCTCCCACTCGAATACAGTACAAGCTAACTGAGATTTATTTGAATAATGGGCTCCCCCGTTCGAAGTGCAGCAAGGACTCCCCTGTTTGAATTCTGTGAGGGCCTATATAAAAAAATAATTATAAATTATTATAAAAAATAATAATAAAATGGAAAGGTTTGAAAAAATTTACAATTAAGTGTTATGAATTAAAGTTTATTCATTATAGTCATCTGCTATCTGATGTAAAGGTGCTCTTCTTTTTCTGCCACCCTCTCGATCACCAGCAAGATGAAACCATCATCTAATACATTTTCCAACTCCAACTCTGTTGTCTGTGCACATTGAGGATTTCTTCTTACAGCCTCTAAAAGGAGTGCATACAAGATTTGTTAGAATACATATACAGTTGACAACATAACAAACAGAATCGTCCAGGAGATTAAATCAACTCCAAATAAAGAGGCCTTCAACAAATTCCAAGGTAAGGTCATCCATCTTAACAAAAGACTAGACATTCCATTTAAAGTTATTGACAAAAAAGGTCAAGATTTAAGATTTGAGCGGCGTTACTATGGACGCAGCGGATTGTAATTGTTTATTCAAAATGAAAGTAAAGCGTTTCAAGATTTAATGCGCTCACAATCAATCTCAGCAAGCTCTGTGTCACCGTGCTTCCAACCCTGGCTGGAGGAGAGAGGCACTCAAGGCTGGGTCGGCGACAAATCCTCTTCAAATCTCTGTGCTCTACCCCATCCTCGTGCGTCTCCCTTGTGTGTCCCTCTGCAGCTGCCATGGGAGGAGAGGGGATCGGCTTCGGGTGTATACAGAAAACAGCACACATTCCCATCTGACAAAGGGATATATCGCTCACAAGGTGGAAACATTTGCAGAATGGTGTCTTGAAAAAGACATCGCTAAGCAAACGGCTCTTTTATGTTCTTTATGTACTGTACACAATTAAACACAGACACAATGCAATAGCATTACTGCGGAAGTGATAAAGGATACTCAATTCATCCGAGCATAAGCAGGGAGGTAGAAATAATCCACTCTCTGTAAAGTTGTGTAAACAAAAATACTGCACAGGTACACACAAACAGACATACTGTACATGTACACATACACATACATGATGCAACACACAAGCAAACCTGTATATTCACACCAAAAAGAAACAACAAGCATTCAAATACAAGATGGTTTTACTATCAAAGCTGTTTGCAAATGTGTTTTCAGAAATGTTTTCAGTTCATTAGTATTCTTTTTCTGTCTTTCACACCAACACAAACACAGGTAAACAAGCATACTGTACACATGCATGCCACACACAGCTAAGAAGGTTGTAGATAGCGGAAACATCTTGGTTACTGATGTAACCTCTGTTCCCTGATGGAGGGAACAAGACGTTGTGTTGATGTAGTGACACTAGGGGTTTGATCTTGAGAGCCCCAATCACCTTTGCTTAAAATAGAAAACGCCAATGAAAATTGGTGAGTGGAATTTGCATGTCACTCTCCGCCCTGGACATATGGGTATAAAAGGAGATGGTGTGCTTCACTCATTCAGATTTATGCTGAGGAGCTGATAGAGAGTCCCGGCCATGTCAGCGTCCGGTTCACCGCCGCGGCAGGAGGGACACAACGTCTCATTCCCTCCATCAGGGAACAGAGGTTACATCAGTAACCAAGACGTTCCCTATCTGTCACTCACTCGACGTTGTGTCAATGTAGTGACACTAGGGGTTCCGATAGGAAACGCCACAGGCACTGAACCATGTCACAAGGTATGGAAAAGTGGACACGGGCAAGCTGCTGCGTGCCTCGCAGCGAGTGCTCAACCATGTCGGGACCTTCCAGCGAGTTAGGTAAGGCATCTCCCTAGTCCCATTAAGGGGGGTGGAGGCACTTACCCAAGGAGGCTACAGGCGGTGTCTTAACTGATTGCTGTTAAGCAATGTCCTGCCGAGCACTTTTCTAGAATAGTGCTGGGAAGTGCTCTTCCCTCTCCAGGAAGGAGAGCACTATGGAGACCACATCCTGCTGAAGGGAGTTAGCATGTGGAGAATACCTCACATGGACTTACCAATGGGGAAGTTCACATATGGAATGATACCACAGGAGGACCCTATCTATAGAGAGGGTATGCAGCACAGTGGCTGAGGCAGAGAAAGCTCTGACGAGGGGAAACACAGGGTTCACCTAAGGGGAAGCTAACAGTGGAAACTCATCATATGGGATTACCAAGGGGGAAACTCCACGCATGGAGCACCAAGCCCCAGCACACGGACTCACCTGAAAAGGGGAATACCACAAGTGCTGGGCCTGGTGGCGTCACTCCTCCGCCGAGTTCATCACCTGAACAGTGCTAAAGAATTAAAGAGGCGTTCGTAGTTTGCCGGAACGGGGAACTGTTGTGGACAAAAAGCACACATTATCACCTTTGAAAAAGGGGAAAGGCGCGATGCAAGCGGTACACCCAACTGGCCGCCCGGTCTACCTGCTGTTACCCAAGAGGGGATCAGGTGCGGTCTAGGAGGATTCAACCTCCTCACACCTTTGAGGAACCTGTTGATCAGGTCGTGCTGTCGTGAGGGTCTCCCATCCAGTGTATCATGGTGAGCTGCTATAGCAGCTACGTACACTTTCAGGGTAGAGGGAGACAGCCATCTCTCCATCCCCTCCTGAAGGAAACACAGCACAGACCCAATGGAGCATCTCTGTGGGTCTTCCCCATGGGAAGAACACCAGTTAGCAAAAAGACACCACTTCAAGGCATACAGCCACCTCGTAGAGGGGGCTCTGGCCTTAGTGATCATATCAGTACAATACTGTTCACCGCAGGGGAACTGCTCTGGCGAGAAGCAGACAGGGTGTGGGACCTCGGTGGCCTGAAGGCGGCCGGGTCGCGCCGCAGCAGGATGTGTTTAATTGCCTCGGTCTGCTGTCGCCAAAAAGCC
Source organism: Myxocyprinus asiaticus (assembly GCF_019703515.2). Taxonomy (NCBI): domain Eukaryota; kingdom Metazoa; phylum Chordata; class Actinopteri; order Cypriniformes; family Catostomidae; genus Myxocyprinus; species Myxocyprinus asiaticus. The sequence goes on from NC_059387.1 coordinate 6,403,562, forward strand.
CCCCTTGGGAGATGGGCACATCAAGAATGCGGACTTTCTCAGCGTCTTGCATCTCTGCAAGGTTGAGCCACAGGTGCCGCTCTTGGACCGCAAGCATGGATATTGTCCGGCCCAGGGTGCAGCTGTGACCTTTGTTGCACGTAAGGCAAGGTCAGTCACTGTGTGCAGTTCCTGCATCAGCCCTGGGTCGGTCCTAACCTCGTGCAGATCTTTTAGTGCCTTGGCCTGGTGGACCTGCAGGATGGCCATGGCGTGCAGGGCGGAAGCAGAAGAGAACTTATAGGCCTTGGAAGGGAGCCTTGGTCAGTCGCGTCAGGTGGCTGCACCCTGCTGGTATAAATGCACCACTACGGGGCGCTCTACCTGTGGGAGCTTGACATATCCCTCAGCCGCTCCGCCGTCAAGGGTAGTCAGAGTGGATGAGCCTGCGAAGCGTGTACGGGCAGTAAAAGGTGCCTTCCACAACTTCGTTAGCTCCTCGTGCACTTCTGGGAAGAAAGGCACCGGGGCGGGGCACGGCCATGAGTCTCAAGAATCATCCAGCCACGAATACTCAGGGCAGGGTGGAGGGTTCGACTTCAGCCCGATGTTCGCAGCCGCCTGGGCAAGCACGGCTGCCATCTCAGTGTCCACCTCATCCTGTGCTCTACCGCCCATGGGCGGGAGCTCAGAAGATTCATCTGCTTCCGATAGCAGAAGCCCACCCTTTGATGCCGCGACTGAAAGCTCATCCGCGAACGACACATTAAACCTGCCCTGAGGCAGACCGCCTGAAACGCTCGACAGCTCGTACGGACAGAACAAGCGTGCTGGGGGATGGGAGGTCTGCAGGGGCTGAGCCGGCGGAAACACTCCCATTTTCACATCCAGATCGCCCAGGTGCTTGCCGACCCGGCCGGCTGAGCATCAGCCCAGGGCGGACCAGGTTGGGGAGCAGCCGCAGTGGCTTCTTGCTTCATGAATAAGGAAGTGAGCCGTGACCACAACGTTCTCATGGGCATGTTCTCGCAATGAGAACACAACCCTTCCACGAAAGCGCCTCGGCATGCTGGCGCCCCAGACACTCGAGGCAGATTTCATGGGTATCTGGAGGGGAGAGATAACAGCCACATCCAGTAGCGCAAACGCGGAAGAACATCTTTAAAAATACGACAAGCGTTTACGCGAGCTCTTTTAGAAGGAAAATATACTCTTTCTTGAATATACTCTTTTAGCACCTGCAGACTCAGGCTGCCGAAGCAACCAGGGGAAGCACAGCACTCAACTGTGCGAGGGTGACCGCTGATATGCGCCATAAAAATCCAGCAATGTAGCAAGAGGTTAGAGGACGAACACACACACACATGCATTCGGCTCGGAAGACAAAATCTGAATGAGTGATGCATGCCATCTCCTTTTATACCCATATGTCGGGGGCAGAGAGTGGCATGCAAATTCCACTCACCAGTTTTCATTGGCCTTTTCTATTTTAAGCAAAGGTGATTGGGGCTCTCAAGATCGAACCCCTAGTGTCACTACATCGACACAACGCCAAGTGAGTGACAGACAGGGAACACACACATGCACCTGAAGATACTACTACAGCATATTTGAGATAAGAAAGTTAAGTTTCATATTTAGAAATGCATTGATCTCTTTAGCCAAGTTGCTGTCTTTGTCATATTGCTGTCATTTTGTTATTGTTTTCAGTCAATATTAAACACTAAAAGTGCTATTAGTGTCACATTTGTTTTTTTCCGCAGGTTTGATTGGTTAAAGAAAGTAACTTCAAAGTAAAGTAATTAGTACTCTGATTACTTTCAAAATAATCAATAAAGTAATCAGATTACAATTTTAGAGAAGTAATCAATAGTGGATTACTTTTTTGAAAGTAACTTACCCAACACTGTTAATTTCTTGGTTGCTTAGGATAAAAGCATCTTCTTAATGACTAAATGTAATAAATCACAGTTATGGCATACAAGTCTTATACCGAACATATTTGCAATCATATATACTGTATATATTATAAAAACAGTGAAAAAAAATCTTACATTTTGAGAATGGATCACAACATGAGGTGTTTCCATGTCTCTTGTGCCTGGCTAAACCTTGATGTTCCTGCTGCCATACTGTTGGCTGGAGAGGCTATGAAATGGGTTCCTGTTGCCATGGCACTTCATTTTCCTGGTCCGGGGATGGACCAGCAGAATAGTTCTTGCCACAATTGTCAAGCAATCGGGAGGTGTGGCCGCTTAGGAGTTTCTAATTGGTGTGATACACTTATCGCTTGCCGTAATGAAGTACCAATTGCTTTGTGCTGCCATTCGGATGGAACTCGACTTAACTGCGTCATGGATAGTGTTAAAGCAACACCAGGAGTCTTTAGAGGCCATACAGAAGTAGCATTCTGTTGCAATTCGTTGGACGTACAAGAAGTGCTTCTTTTCATCATTTGGGTAATAGGCGGGGCTTGAGGTAATGCACTCTTTTTAGGAACATATGCCTCCTCATAATTCTCATAATCAAGCAAGCATCGGTTTCGTCTTCAAAAAAGAAACACAAGGGGAAAAATGACCTCAATGAGAAATGTAGGCATATTTGCTCTTTTTTTTTTTTTTTAAACGTCTATTGGCACAAACCTGTGAGAATCCTTAACTTACTTGATTCTTCTTTTTGGTGCCTTTCGGGATTCCATGTCTGCCTCTGACTGCAGATCGATCTGCTGCTCTGCCACAGCTTTCACCGTGCTTCGTTATAAGAGTCTGTGGATGACAGCATTCATGTTTAATTTTACTTTTTACATTTATTAAGTCACTAGAATATAAAGTGAATTTATACATACTTGCAGTATATATGATTTTTTATTTTGTAGTGGGTCCAACTCTCTTGAGGAGGCTCAGAGGTCTTTGTTGCCCTCTGAATTGCTTAATGTTTGTGAGGATGCCAGAAACACACATCATCCTTCACCCAAACAGCAGGCATAGCCTCTACTTCCTCCGTATCAGTGAAGCTCACAATATAATACATTATTCATTTTGGATTTGTAGATTTGTAGATTTTTAGATTTGTTACTAAACAACAAATCTAAAAAATAATCATTATTATTATAATCCTAGTTCTAAAAATTCACAATTTCAACAGAGTAGTCAAAACTACACTTTCTGTCCACAATGTGTAGAAGCCTACATAATTTCTGCCAACAAAATGCAAATGCATTAGTATTTTAAATGGAGAAGGGGGAACACCTGTCCTGACCTTCAAGTGGCAACCTTACATACTTACATATATATTTATTTAAGCCAAGCACATTTTTGCTCCAAAGACAAATGTGAAACTAAAAAATCCCAAATTCAAGAGAGTCTATTGGGTAGTGGAAAAAAAAAACACTTAAAAAATTAAAAAAATCTTTATAAACAATGTACTCCATGCAGAATAATGTTTAGTACCAATACAACAGAGCTATTGATCTCAACACAGTTATCTCCCCCTGAGTTTCTAATGACCAAGATCATCCCTAAATAATTATCTGAATTGTCATACAGTCCCTTGCAAAAATCGAGAATTCCTGGCGAATTTGCCGCAAACTTGTTGCAAATTCTCCACTGATAATTTTCACTTGCAAATTAGCTTTGCAGCAAACTTGCAGCAAATTGTCCATTGTTGCCAAAGGTTTGCTGCAGGTTCACCACTAGCGGTGAAAAGCTGCAAACTTTTGCCAAACATTTGCAGCAAATCACAGTTGCATGTGAAAATAATTAGTGGCAAATTTACGACAAATTTGTGGCAAGTTTGCGGCTAGTTAAGATTTTTTGTAAGGGGTACCATTAAACAACTGTGGCACTGGTTCGTCTTTGTTCTCAAATTGTATTCTAATTATCCCTCTCTGTGTTTTACTGCAGCTTTGTGTGTGAACAGTTTCCATTTCAGACAGCCTTCGATTTAAATAAAATAATTGTTCAGACAAATATTTTTTTTTCTTGTTTTAAGCAACTCACAACCCCACAATGGCACAACTTCAGACAGCAGTGTTCCTAAAAATAAAACCAAGGAGCAACACATTTAAACAGATAATACTTTCATCTGCAACTGCAGGAAGTTAATCCTATTAGTTCCCAGCTATAGACATGGGAACCGTCCATTTTAATCATTTTGTATCAGGATATTTCCCCGCATTCTCTCCTGGAAAACAAATGTGGAGATTGTTCCATCTTAGTCTGGAGTTGGTTGGGTAAAGAATAGCTTGGAATGCTTGCAGGCACATTTCATACGATCTCGTGGATCAGAGATAATGCTGTAATTATGCAAGGGATGTTGAGTGATTCTGTGACAGCGCAGTCAGATCTCAGGCATATTGTCAAGCTCTTTTGTCACAGCTGTGTGAGTTGAGAGAATGAGTCCCCACCATGCGCCACATGACTGCAGACTCCATCACTATCTATCCCAGTCTCTCTGCTCGAGACATATTCACTCACATCCCTGCAATCCAACATCCACCAGTGAGATCCCATTGAGATCTCCACAAGCAAATACATTTTATTTATAAAGCACATTTAAACTCAGCTTACAATGACCAAAGTGCTGTACAAAAACAATTATAAAATATAATAAAATAAAATAAAAAGATAACAATTACTAATCAACAAGTTAATAGCCAGGGAAGACCAAAGAGTAAAAATGTGTCTTAAGTCTAGATTTATGATTCCATAAGTGTGGAGCAGCAACTGCAAAGGCTCTGTCACCTTTTAATTTAAGACATGATCGTGGGACATAAAGGAGAGCTTTATTGGCAGACCTGAAAGACTTATGAGATGAATGCAAATAAATAAGTTCAGAAATATAAGATGGGGCTTGTCGATTAAGAGCTTTAAAAACAATCAGCAAAATCTTGAATTGAATTCTAAAAAAGACCGAAAGCCAATGAAGAGAAGCTAGAATTGGAGTGATATGATCACGTTTTTTTTTTGCACTCGTTAACAGTCTAGCCGCTGCGTTCTGTACCATCTGCAGACGTGCCAATGAAGATTGGGGAAGACCAAGGTATAGAGAATTACAATAGTCCAGGCATGACGTAATAAATGCATGAATGACTTTTTCCAGATCTTGAAAGGAAAGTGACGATTTAAGTCTGGAGATGACTCTCAACTGTTAATAGCTGTTTTTTAACAGCTGAGCTAATTTGTTTTTCAAGACAAAGCACAGAGTCAAAGATAGCACCTACATTTTTTGCATTTAACTTAACATATGGAGTGAGATTGTCTAAGTAACTAACTATAGAGCTTCTAGTTTTGGAGGGACCAAAGATAATCAGTTTTATCATTGCTGAGCTAGAGAAAGTTATTTGCCATCCAGCATTTAATATCCTCAAGACAGTCCATGAGAGGCTGCAAAGAGTCTCTAGATTTTAATGGGAGGTACAGGTGAGAATCATCGGCATAGAAATGGAAAGAGATGTTATATTTCCTAATGATGTTATCAAGTAGGAGCATGTACAGATTGAAGAATAGTGGCCCCTGAGGAACCCCACAGGAGACAGAGACAAATGATGAAAAGAACTGGCCAATAGCCACTGAGAATGTCCGAATTTAAGATATGAATCAAACCAGAGTAGTGCTGTATCCTTAATGCCCACCCACTTTTCAAGGTGTGACAGAAGGATGTTATGATCTACCATGTCAAAAGCGGCGCTAAGATCCAGTAAAATCAAAAGTCGAGTTCAGAAAAGGAAGTAACTGTGACAAAACAATTTTTTCAATAACTTTTTAAACAAAAGGGACAATAATTATTCAAACACTTTGCGTCAAGATTGGGCTTTTTGAGCAATGGCTGTACAACTGCATGCTTTAAGCATGTAGGGACAATGCCGGAAACTAAGCAAGAATTAATAATTACTTGGATTGAATACAATAGGCTTGTGATCTGAAAAACATGCATCTTCAATGTTTATATTATCAATGGAAAACCCATAAGACATGATAAGGTCAAGAGTGTGCCTGAGTACATATGTGGCCTTTTCTATATGCTGAATAAAACCAAAGGAGTCCAGGGCAAACGTGAATATTAAAATCACCCAGAATTAGCAGACGATCATATAATGAGATAATATGAGATGCAAAGTCGGAAAACTACTTTATAAAGTCTTTATCTGGCTTAGGAGGCCTGTAGACCAAGACGCATAATAACGGAGTGGTAGTGGATTCTATCAGTACACACTGAAATTCGAATGTAGAAAAGTTCTCAACAGAGATTGTACGTATTTTTATGGTTCCTAAAAACCATAGCCACTCCACCTCCTCTTCCAACACATCTTGGGGTGCTAATAAAGCAACAGTTTGATGGACTCACCAGCTCCAATCCATGTCTCAGTTAAAAATAAAAAATCCAAACCACGGCAGGTGAAAATGTCATTCAAAATAAAAGTCTTAATAGACACAGACCTGGCGTTAACCAGGGCCATTTTTACCTGGGAATGAACGGTTTGTATCTGTGATTGTCGGACAAACTCCAGTGGGCGAATGTTTTGGAGATTCACACTTCTGCTTCGGACGCGCAGTCTCGCAGGAGCAGAGTAGTCAGATGATTCTGATCCGGTATGATGGGCAGATGATAGGCGTATCTCAAGTCCCATGAACGCCGAGCCAAATAAAGACAATTATGTCCAGTGGGAAGTGTGATAGAGCAGGAGGAGGATTGTGCCAAAGAAACACAAACTTCTCTCCTAATCCTTACCTCCACGGTTTCCCTGTTTTCGCTGGTAAATGATACAGCAAGGCAGCCGGCGAACACATTCCGCGGTGGGGGGGGGGGGGGGTGAGAGAACGTAGAATAACAGCGATGGGACAGTCTCTAGGTTGAGTCTCCAACTAACATCTGATGTGCAATAATATTTGACGATCATAGGTTATGATAGCATCGACACAGTGAATAAACAGCAGCAGAAAAAAAACACAAATAAACAGTAAACTGGTTGGATATTTATAATATTTAGAAGCTGACAGGACAGCTGACGGGACACAGGCCGACAAACACACTGGCGCCATCTTGGTAATGCAAGACAAGTGGATAAGCCATTCTTTTAAATTGTGTACACACACATACAGCTTGAGTTGTCTACACATAAATTCCAGGTGGAATGTACACTGGACTAGTTTAATTTATATTTTGAGCAATTAATTAGATATAGGTCTGTATTTAATATAAATTTAGTACAATTATTATATAAAAAAAAATAACATGAAAAAAATTAATGCATTTAATTTTAATTAAAAAGGGGAGCAAAGGATATTTTTTTTCTATTAAAACAACTGCAACATTTCTGTTATAATTGTCTGTCAACTAAGACTATGGTAGTTTTATCCTCATGCCCACGGACCACCCACAGTCCAATTATATCTGTTTGGATGGACTACTTTTTTCTAAAAAAATAAAATAAAATTTCATTGTCTGTAAATCAGTTTACGTTTTTTCCAGAGTGCTCTATGGTTGTCCAGCGAAGGTGGGTTTGTGCCCATAGGCGACGTTGTTGCTGGTGATGTCTGGTAAGGACCTGCCTTACAACAGACCTACAAGCCCTTAGTCCAGCCTCTCTCAGCCTATTGTGGACAGTCTGAGCACTGATGGAGGGATTGTGCATTCCTGGTGTAACTCGGGCAGTTGTTGTTGCCATCCTGTACCTGTTCCACAGGTGCGATATTCAGATGTATCGATCCTGTGCAGGTGTTGTTACACGTGGTCTGCCACTGCGAGAACGATCAGCTGTCCTTCCTGTCTCTCTGTAGCGCAGTCTTAGGCATCTCACAGTACGAACATTGCAATTTATTGCCCTGGCCACATCTGCAGTCCTCATGCCTCCATGCAGCATGCCAAAGACACAGTCACGCAGATGAGCAGGGACTCTGGGCATCTTTCTTTTGGTGTTTTTCAGAGTCAGTAGAAAAGTCTCATTAGTGTCTTTAAGTTTTTATAACAGTGACCTTAATTGCCTACCATCTGTAAGCTGTTAGTGTCTTAATGACCATTCCACAGGTGCATGTTCATGAAATGTTTATGGTTCATTGAACAAGCATGGAAAACGTCATGGTTACTTTCGTAACCTCTGTTCCCTGATGGAGGGAACAAGACGTTGTGTCGATGTAGTGACACTAGGGGTCACTCTTGAGAGCCCAAAACACCTCTGCTTTTTTGAAAAAAGGCCAATGAGAATTGGTGAGTGAAATTTGCATGCCACTCCCCCAGACATACAGGTATAAAAGGAGCTGGTATGCAACCACTCATTCAGGTTTTGTGCTGAGGAGCCAAGACAAGGTCCCGGCCATTTCAGCGGGTAGTTCAGCGTTGTGGCAAGAGGGACACAAAGTCTCATTCCCTCCATCAGGGAACGGAGGTTAAGAAAGTAACCATGACGTTCCCTATCTGTCACTCACTCGACGTTGTGTCGATGTAGTGACACTAGGGGTCCCTATACAAAATGCCACAACTATCTGAACTGTGTTACGTGAACTGGTGGTGTGTGACGGGCAGACTGCTGTGTGCCTCGTAGCCAGCGCACCAGGCTGTCACGTAACCTCCCCCAATGCTCTTATGAGCGTCAAACGGTCCATCAGGAACAAGTCGACTGCCCAACTATAGGGACAGGCTAGCCCAGCCGAGGCCTCTTTCCCTCTCTTTTCTCCCCAAAAAGAGTGGAATTTGTTAACTGACTGGGAGCCATAAGTGTCTGCGTCGGGGGGTGTCCCTCCCAAGGGGAAGACACTGTGGAGACCACACCCCGCCCAAAAAGGGGGGGTATTTTGAGTGGAATATGTCACATGGTCTTACTGAGTCTTGTCAGAAGTATGTCATATGGAGAGGTCCCATGGTAGGTCCTACCCAAAGGGGGAGGAGTTTCTACAGAGCATGGTGACCGGGGGCAGAGGGGCCTCTGCCCAAGGAAGATGCAGTTTGCCGACAGGGAAACTATTTTGCAGAAGATATCACATGGGGTCGCCTTCGGGGAACCAGCACATGTGGAGCACCTACCTCAGTACAGGGGCTCATTAGCACATGTACTGCACCGGTCAGCGAGTTTCTCCGCAAACTCAACTGCCAGAGGGCTAAGGAGGAAAGTCATCAGGGATCACAGTCTGTGACACGAATCAAGAGTGCACGTCTTCACCTCAAGGGAGGGGAAAGGCGCTATGCGCAAGTGGTACACCCGACCAGCTATCCCGGAACTTACCTGCTCGTGCCTGCCAATACACGGGATGAGACCGGCTCAACCCGGAGATTGTAGAACCTCGCAAAGGTGTTGAGTGTTGCCCAGCCCGCTGCTCTACAGATGTCTGCCAAAGAGGCACCACTGGCCAGGGCCCAGGAGCCGTCACCCTCCTGGTAGAGTGGGCTCGTAACCCCGCAGGGGGTGGCATGTCCTGAGCCTGATATGCCATCGTGATGGTGTCAATGACCCAGTGGGCGATCCTCTGTTTGGAGACAGCGCTTCCTTTCCGCTGTCCACCAAAGTAGATAAAGAGCTGCTCGGAGCTTCTAAGGCCCTGTGTGCAATCAAAATAGATGTGTAAAGCTCACACTGGACACAGCAACGCCAAGGCTGGGTCTGCCTCCTCCTGGGGTAGCGCTTGAAGGTTCACCACCTGATCCCTAAAAGGGGTCGTGGGAACCTTGGGCACATAGCCCGTTCGGGGTCTCAGGATCACGTGAGAGTAACCCGGACCGAACTCCAGGGACGATTTGCTGACAGAGAATGCCTGCAGGTCCCCTACCCTGTTGATGGAAGTGAGCACAGTCAGGAGGGCAGTCTTCAAAGAGAATGCCTTAAGCTCAGCTGACTCCAAGGGCTCAAAGGGAGCTCCCTGTAGACCCCGAAGGACTACAGAGAGGTCCCATGAGAGGACGAGGCACGATCTGGAGGGATTCAACCTTCTAGCGCCTCTCAGGAACCTGATGATCAAGTCTTGCTTCCCAAGTACTTCCCATCTACTGCATTGTGATGAGACAAAATAGCGGCTACATACACCTTCAAGGTGGAGGAGGACAGCCGCCCCTCCAGCCTCTCCTGCAGGAAGGAAAGCACCGATCAGACTGCGCATCTCTGGGGGTCTTCGCGTCGGGAAGAACACCACTTAGCGAAAAGACGGCACTTCAAGGCATACAGGCGCCTCGTAGAGGGATCCCTAGCCTGAATGATCGTGTCTACCACCACGGGTGGTCTTCCACGTCCCATCCAGGTGCCAGATGGTGCCCCATCCCTGAGAAAGAAGGTCCTTCCTCAGGGGAATTAGTCGGGGGGGCTGTCGCGAGGAGCATGAGATCCGAGAACCACGTCTGGGCGGGCCAGTAGGTTGCTACTAGGACGACCTGCTTCTCATCCTCCCTGACATTGCTCACTGGGGGAAACGCATATTTACATAGGCCAGGGCGCCAGCTGTGTGCCAGCGCAACTATACCAAGGGGTGCCTTGGTCAGGGCGTACCAAAGCGGGCAGTGGGAGAATTCCCGGGAAGCAAACAGGTCTACCTGTGCTTGACCGTATCGACTCCAAATCAGCTGGACCACCTGAGGGTGGAGTCTCCACTCTCCCCTGAGGGTAACCTGATGTGACAGTGCGTCCGCCATGGTGTTGAGGTCGTCGGGATGTGAGTGTCTAGTAGCGACTTGAGGCACTGCTGACTCCAGAGGAGGAGACGGCGGGTGAGTTGTGACATGCAACGGGAGCTTAGACTGCCTTGATGGTTGATGTACACTACCGTCGCTCTGTTGTCCGTCCGGACCAACATGTGCTTGCCCTGGATCAACAGCCGGAACCTCCGCAGGGTGAGCAGTACTGCCAACAACTCTAGGCAGTTGATGTGCCAACGCAGCTGCGGGACAGTCCAGGAGCCGGCGTCTGTGTGCCCATTGCATCTGGCGCCCCAGCCCGTCTTTGAGGCATCTGTTTTAACCACGACGCGCCTGGAGACCTGCTCTAGGGGAACCCCTGCCCATAGAAATGCAAGGTCGGTCCAAGGGCTGAAGAGGTGGCGACAGATCGGCGTGATGGTTACACGATGTGTCACGTGGCGCCATGCCCATCTCGGGACTCGAGTCTGAAGCAAGTGCTGAACCAGTCTCATATGCATCAACCCAAGCGGTGTGGCCACCGCTGAGGATATGCCCTAGGAGCCTCTGAAAAAGTTTCAGTGAAACCACTGTCCTCTGTCTGAATGCCTTCAGACAGTTCAGCACCAACTGCACGCTCTCATTCGTGAGGCACACTGTCATCGAGACTGAGTCCAACTCCAAACTGAGAAAAGAGATGCTCTGAACCGGGGAGAGCTTGCTCTTTTCCCAGTTGACCCGAAGCCCCAGTTGGCTGAGGTGCCAGAGCACGAGGTCCCTGTGTGCGCACAGCAATTCTTGAGAGTGAGCTAGGATTAGCCAGTCATCGAGATAGTTGAGGTTGCTGTGTGGCTGCCTCTGCGACCTACGTGAAGACGCAAGGGGACAAGGACAGGCCGAAGGGGAGGACCTTGTACTGGTATGCCTGGCCTTCGAAGGCAAACACAGGAAGGGTCTGTGTCGAGGGAAGACCAAGACGTGGTAGTACGCATCCTTCAAGTCTACCGCTGCAAACCAATCTTGATGCCGGACGCTCGTTAGAGTGCATTTTTGTGTCAGCATCTTGGACGGGAGTCTGTGCAAAATCCGGTTCAGTACTCGCAGGTCCAGGATTGGTCGCAACCCACAGCCTTTCTTCGGTATGATGAAGTAAGGGCTGTAGAAACCTTTCTTCATCTTGGCTGGAGGGACAGGCTCTATCGTGCCCTTGCTCAGAAGGGTAGCGATCTCCGCACGCAAGGTAGCTGCATTCTCACCCTTCACCGAGGTGAAGCGGACGTCGCTGAACTTGGTGGGCGCCTGGCAAACTGAATCACGTAGCCGAGTTGGACGGTCTGGGTCAGCCATCTCGATAGGTTAGAAAGCGTGAGCCATGCGCAAAAACTCCGGGCGAGTGGGACCAAGGGAATGATCACATCGGACGGTCCAGGTCAGCCATCGCGACAGGTTGGAAAGCGCGAGCCATGCGCCCAAACTCCGGGCGAGGGGGACAAAGGGAATGATCGCAGCGGGGTGGAGCTTGAGGTGCCACGTCAAGGGGACTCGAGCCCCGTGGCCGTGCTGAGTCCAGGGACATCGAAGCACTTTCCTGGCTCCTGCCGCCCACCATAAGATTGGCTGAGGAGGGGGGAGGAGGAATCTCGTCCCCATAGTCCACTGGAACCAGTCCCATGTGGGCGTGTTTGTGCCACAGTGTTAGGCGCACAGGAGGTTCGCCATACCTGCCAAAATGGGACTGTGTTCGGTGGTCATGACGACTGCCGTGAGCACCAGATATGTGACCCAGGAGACGAGGGAACCAATCTTTTGTCAGGCTTTTGGGTGCCGCAGCCTCCTGGGCATGCGGCGACAAAAGATTCTCCTCCCGGCCCTCCACCGGGGGATGGAGTGGTCTGTTGATCAGCCCCAGAGAAGTGGGTCTCCTCGCCCCTGGGTCGCCCATCTCGGGGGCGCTTCAAAGCCTTCCTCAGTTTCTTAGCGGCCGGCCGCGAGATGGGTGGCGTCTGCTTCCTGCGGAGGGCTCCATGCCGGAGCCAGGCAACGGGTACGGGCTGCGGCGGAGCCGATGTTGTTGCTGCAGGAGGACACCCTTGGCGACAAGCAGACAGGGTGTGAGTTCTGACACTCGGGAGATCGTGAGCCCTAGCACACATTACGAATCAGTTTATCTGATAATCGTACAGGTGCAATTTTATACAACACGACTTCATGACCTGGAGAACTCCGGAGCAATCACATGAATTTTTGTGCTATTTATCATTATAAGACATAAAGCCTGAGGAGAACATTGCTTCCTTGTAACTTGCGATTTAGAAATAAAAAAGAAGACTGGCATGGCCAGGGGCTGCAATAGCTGAAAACTCATCTGCAGATTTATAAAATAAATAAATAAATAATAAATATGGATAATTATTACAAATGCTGTCCAACATTTGACAGATTCAGATTTCGAAGGGAGGCTGTGTGATTTTATGACTGCATACATCAATCATAATGACAGTTACTGCATGACAATAAAGTGCATAAAATGAACAAGATTCAAAAGAAAGTGCGAAAAAAACGTTTGTATGGTTATACGGTTATACTTAATTTAAGCGCAAACATGACGTTTAGTGCTGAATTCTGAGTGATTTTAGTGGAATAGGCTACCTGTATTATTCAGCTTTAGATGTAGGCTACGTCCTTTTCATCTGTGTCACTGCATGTTGATAGCAGACATTCAGAAAAAGATCTGTGAGGTCTTGTCCATATGAATGCACGTTAAAGCTGCACACAGCGGTTGACTTACAGGTATAACTTTCATCCTAGAAGTCCTTTGTTTCACCAGACATGCACTTGGGGAGTTAAAAAAAATCTATCATATATCCACTATCGTGTACATATCCAATTGTAACGGATGATATATCCCCTAAATGTTGCCCTAGAACTGAAACAAATGCAAGAATGACAAATAAAAATAGACCATGATGGAAACTCCATCTGTCATACTGATAAAGATTGTTTTCTAGTGCAACCCTTATGGCAAATGATTTGTTTGAAGAGCAGAGAACAGCATGGCATTTATGTAGAATCCTTCCCAGTGATGTGGTCATGAATAATATGGGAAAAACACGGTTTTAATACAACCATTTTCTCCAAACGTGTTAAAGCTTCATGAATACTCAGTTTTCACTGATCATGTGAGTTGTAATACCTTCTTCTGATTGGTCAACTTCAGGTAGATCGCCAAATCGGTTCGTTCAACCACACACACCTCACAAACTCAAGCAGACAGCGGGCAAATTTTTTATACAATTTAAAAAATGATCTGGAGGTCGTGAGCTGCACATAAGCTGCTCGTATTTCCTCTCACAGGATGCGAGCCATGACCACATCAAAAATCGGTCGGGAGCTTGCATGACTGCCGAAAATTGCATCGTGTATGCCCACCTTAAGGTAAATGTCCAGGAGGAAGGGGAGAGGGACACCGATTATCTTTTCAGCTGTACGCACCGTCTGTTGCAGTGTCTTGCGATCTACAGCATTGCAGTTTCCATACCAGACAGTGATGCAGCTGGTCAGGACATTCTCAATGGTGCCCCTATAGAATGAACAAAATAGTGAGTCGAGTCTCCCATGCACTTGATGTGAGGAGTACTATTTGTGTGGCACAGAGAGTTGCTGCCAGTGTACAGCTTAGAATTTCAAATCAGTTTCTGATTAGGTTCCATTTCAGTTAGGATGCTGTCTTAAGCCTTTTTCACAATGCCTATGTAAGCAGCGTGTCATTTTGGTGGCCATATTCACAGACTACAGCATTCACACTGTGCACTTAAAGAAATATTCCAGTGGCATACTGTTGATAACCACACACACACAAAAAAAAAAAAAAAAAAAAAAATAATATATATATATATATATATATATATATATATATATATATATATATATATATATATATATATTGACTCATCTCTCTTCTTCTTTAAAAAAAGCAAATATTGAGGTTACAGTGAGGCACTTACAATGGAAATGAATGGGGACAATTTTTGTTGTTTAAAGTTGTTTAAATCATTTTACAGTAGCTTTTTACAGAGTTACGTCATCAAGTTTAGTAAGCAATTTTATCAAACAATAAAATCATGCTAACACTTATTGTTTACATCTTGTGGCTAAACTTTTAAAACAGTGAGTATTTTAACAATTATGGTTTGGCCCCATTCACTTCATTCATGCTTCAATGTAACCTTGATTTTTGCTTTTTTTTAAAGAAAAGGAGGGACAAGTCAAAATTACAAATGCTGTTGTTTGAGCTTAACTTGTATTAAAGGTGCAGTATGTAAGATTCAGAAACCCTTGTTATTAATGACACCTGTGGCCGTTAAGTGAACTGCAGCCTGTTGCTCGTGATCGCGCGCACTCCATAGTGACCAAAACAAAGAGACTGAACATGATTCACTGGCATCATGATGACAGATAAGGTAGCATAATTAAAATTACACAGTTATGACTGTTTTACTACAAACTTTGAGACTGTATATTATATTTGACTCTCCAGTGCTGGAACAGGGCTAAAACAAAGTGTAGATATAGGTCTGGCTATGCGAGACTGTAGTTTGAAGTAATCACTTTTCTTTGCATGATACATTGACTGCATTTATACGATAACCTATGTCGGCGTTAGCTAGCTAGCCAGCTTTATCAATAGCTGTTAGCTAAATTTGGTGGATGATGACAGTAGCTGTTTATAAAATAGACTGTACATTATAAATATGTTGACACAATTCAATATTAATGTGATTCCATCACAACTGTCATTTTGATATATCGATGAGCTATTGTTTTATAATTATAGACTGTATATATTTTCTGTATAACCAAGTTACGTTACACTAATGAATGGAGCTTTTTGCATTATCTTGAACATTGTCTAGCATTCATTTCATGTGTTATTGTAGTTTACCTTGCTGAATAATTACAGATTAATATTATGTCAGTAACTGTGAATCAGTATACCTGACTTTTAGTATAAAGAGAAGATCGTTGAAATTATTTGAAAGTTACGAAGCATGGTAGCTTGCAATTCATCAGCGTTAGCAGGCAAGGTCAAGTTAGCTAAAATTACACAGATCAATCCTTATGGCACTATATTTCACATGCTTTGCAGTTATGTAAGCTTACCTGTCCAATAAGAAGAACGCCAATTCAGGGTCGGTTTTGATCCCCAAAACTGAACGAAGGTCCCTCCAGGAATCAAATACCCTGCTGATGTTCATTCTAGTTTTCTCTCGACCACGATCACGTTTCCGCTTAGCCAGACGGGATTCAGTACATTTTTTTTTAATTTTATTTTTTGGCTTACTCTGAGTTTTTGTAGGAGTCAGTGTTGTGCTGAGAGCTGGACGTTTGCTGGATTCCATCTCTAAGATAACGTTACCTAGTGTTGCAGTTTGTTGTCGCTGTTGAATAGCGGAAGAGAAGCACTGAGGAAAGGCTCTCGGAAGCACGCATAAACTTCACATCCTTTGGATTTTCCTGGCAAAAGCGACCTGCTCCCCTCGCATGAAAATCAGTCTACAGACTTTAATAGGCAAAATAGGAAGACCAGGAAGGGCTCATTTTTTAAGTTGCGTTACAAGCCGTTTACACATTGGCAGCTTTAAACACAGCATATTCCTTTAAACAGTGCAGTGCTGTGTAGCTGTACATTTCGGCGCTGAGCCTATTTTTGCAGCATTTCGCATGCTAAATAAGTAATGCATTAAAAAATATGCTTTTAAAACCTATTTATCAAAACAATCTTATGCAATAAAAAAAAAAATATTGCCTGTCAGGCGTGATGCAAGTTCCATATGCAGTGAAAAGAGTACAATTAGTTGTCTTTTCCTTAAGTTTGACTGAATCCAGATCCGGCCATATTCGAATACAGATACACATAATTTTTACATAGCAACAGATACACATAGAGATAATGGCTTTTTTGCACACCCCTAGTACAATCAATAAGGGGTATTATAGAATCTGCACTATTTCTATGACACTATTTAAATGTAGGCAAATATGTGACGTTGACCATGAGAGGAACCTCTTCAACTCTTTGGACCCACGGATGGGTCCAAAGACCCAGGCACTATATCGTGAAAAAAGTTTATGCTTAAAATTTGAATATATCATTCAAAAGCTTAGACTTTTAAGTTTTTATATAATTTATGTTACATAAAATAACAAAATAAGGCCTGAAAACATCCACGTCACAAAAAAGCACCACGTAGTGGTAATGTGGTAGAAATATTAATATGAATCTAAAAGTCTTTTAAAAATTGCACTTAAATAGACAATATATCAAATTAAAGTTATCATTCTCAGAAATGCGACTGTAAAGTTTGTGTTGCCCTAATAACACAGTTTGAAAGATTTTCAAAATAATCACTAAGTGAAATGTGATTTCGGTAAGACATCAAATACAAATACAAATACAAATCTCTTTAATGCGCCGATCACTGCTGCTGTAATCCCCAAATGGCTAAAAACATTATATCTGCTTTTACCTTAGGCAGTTTTCTACAAAATATCTCCTAGCCATTTGGTACTTGTCTGTGAGTTTGCTTGTGTAAATAATCCAATGTTATATCTTAAATGTCCAAAACAAAATATCGGTCCAGCAGGAAAAGCATGTTAAACAAATCATCAGAAATATATGTTATCAACTATTGATGATAAAACTGATCTCATCTTTCTAGTGACACCTAGATTGAGCTTCAAGTCCACTCAGAGGCCAAGATATTCGATGGAACAATGGGAGTGGTGCATAAACGGAAAATTAGACTGAATGTCTATGGACGAGCACTTCTGTGAGGGCTAAAAGGCGTTACCGCGCTACCCACATTTCAGATCTGCATATTGTGATAGAAGGAAAAAATATTTTTTTCTAATACATGCTTCCATCTAGTTTTAAAGGGAGATAGAGTGAACAGAACCAGAATTACATGCTTCCAAAGTTAGGACAAAATAAATAAAAAATAAAAAATTATATATTCCATTCGTCATAAGATTGGGGGGTATTCTGAAGGATTCACAGTATGTGTGAAGGGTGAGCTTTTAAATTTAATGCCCCAGAGTTTTCTCTGCTTTTAGATTATGTCACGTCTAGATGTGTTTTTGTTCATGTTTTGTGTTAATTTATTTTATTTTGAAAAGTGCTTCCATGTCATGTTATTTCCTGCTTCCTTGCCATGTCATGTGATTCCGTTTCCATGTCAAGTCATGTGATTATCCTGTATCCCTCATGTTCATGTGTCCTGTTCCCATTGGTTATAGTCTTGTTATTAGTTCTGTTATGTCATTGGTTCATGGTCATTGTCTTGTTATCTTGTTTATTAGTTCAGTCCTGTGATCGGTTGTCTTGTTTACTTGTTACCCATGTCTGCGTATTTAAGCCCTCATGTTTGTCATTGTCTCTTGTCAGGTATTTTGTTTATGTAACGTTGTTTGGATGTCAAGTCAAGTCCAAGTCCATGTTTCCGTTCACACTTTTTGGATTTCACATTTATGAATAAACTGCACTTGGGTTCTTCACATCACCATCGTCTTCATCTGCCTGTCATTGCCAGCATTCGTTACAGAATACCTGACCACAAAATGAACCCAGCAGTTCAGCTTCTTCATTTACGTAAGAGGAATCGTCCCCTGGAGGAATATGTAGAGGACTTTTTTGCTCTGGCCAGCAGTGTCAATTTTAATAAGATTGCCCTCAAGGACTGTTTTCGCTTTGGGCTGAATTAACCAATCTCCTCCTTGATGCCAGGCAGCCGGAGTACCTACAGCCTGACTCAATTTATTGACCTTGCCCTACTGATATGTGGTTCATCATTCACTGTGGGGGAGGTGGAACCCAAGCCAGAGTCCCACGTAATGGCCGCCAAGCCAGAGTCTCACATCAGGGCCGCCGAGCCAGGGTCCCACGTCATGGTCGCCGAGCCAGCGTCCCACATCATGGTCGCTGAGCCAGCATCCCACGTCATGGTCGACAAGCCAGGGTCCCACGTCATGGTCAACGAGCTAGGGTCCCACGTCATGGTTGCAGAGCTTGCGCCACCTTCTACCCCTGATCCTGATTCACAGCCACATGCTATGTCACAGCAATGCCTGAGTCTGCTCCATGCCATGTCACGCCTCGGCCTGCTCCATGCCATGTCATAGCCACGTTTGAGTCTGCTCCATGCCACGTCACAGCCATGCCTGAGTCTGCTCCATGCCATGTCACAGCCATGCCTGAGTCTGCTCCATGCCATGTCACAGCCACGCCTGAGTCTGCTCCATACCACGTCACGCCTCGGCCTGCTCAATGCCACGTCACAGCCACGCCTCAGCCTGCTCCATGCCATGTCACAGCCATGCCTCAGCCTGCTCCATGCCATGTTACAGCCACGCCTTAGCCTGCTCCATACCATGTCACAGCCACGCCTGAGTCTGCTCCATGCCATGTCACAGCAATACCTCAGCCTGCTCCATGCCATGTCACAGCAGCACCTCAGCCTGCTCCATGCCATGTCACACAACACCTGAGCCTGTCACAATAACACCTCAGTCTGCTTCATGCCATGTCACAGCCGAACCTCATTCTGGTCCATGCCATGTCACAGCCAAGCTTCAGTCTGCTCCATGCCATATCTCAGCCAAGCCCCAGACTGCTCCATGTCACAAGCAAGCCTTTTCCACATGATCCAGGCCTGCCTCTCCTCCACGGTCCAGGCCCACCTCTGCTCCACGTCAAGTCGCCCCCCATATTTTTTTAATGAAACTAAAGGCCAAATGATTATCACAGTACATTTTTGGAACTACACCACTTCATGCTGCCCAAAAAAAAAAAAAAAAAAAAAAAAAAAATGAAAGGAAACTGCTGCATCACACATTTCTTTGCCTAACTGCCAGTTGTGGATGAAGCATTCTGTGAATGAAGACCTTTTTAACAACTAAGTATAATTACAACATATGATGCATTAATACAGATTTGATGCTGCCGGGTTTTGACTCAGAAGCAGATCTGTTAATAAAATTATACTTAACTGTTAATCAGTGACTTGTTATGATTTCTATGCTGGTAAATACATCACACAGGGGGGAAAAAATGCTTATTTTCGCTTATTTTGGTGTGGTAAGTGGCTTATTTTGGGCTTGTTTTTCCAGACCATGTTGCTTGTTTTTCTTGTGAGATCTAGCACCACTGCAATTGGTATTTCACCCACCCTTAACACAGAATATACTCTTAAAAATAAAGGTTCCAATAAGAACCAATAAGGGTTCTTCAGAGTGATACAAGATCTACAAAGAACCCTTTATTTTCAAGTTCTTTAGAGAAGCATCAGTACACTGGTGCTTTAAAGAACCCAGAAATGGTCCTTCACAGCAGTGCCACAAGGAACCCCTTTTTAGTTCCACAAGGAACCATGATATTAGAAGTTCTCTAAAGAACCCTTAGTACTATGGTGCTTTAAGCAACCAAAGTAAGGTTCTTAAGAGTGATACCATAGGAGAACTTTTCCTGTTCCACAAAGAACCTTATATACATTAGATCACTGAAGGACCAAGGGCTTTATACAGTACTGTTAAGATTCTTTGCAAAAGAAAAGGATGTGGTCAGTTACAATAAATAAAAAATCCAAAGCCTATGAAAATTATAATAAATGTTTTATTAAAATTAACCATCCATAGCTTTTGTAGATTTAATTAATTTGATTGGGCTTTTGTTTTTTGTAAGTATTTACTTACAATTTAATGTTAAGATTATACAAATGACCTGGGCTTTAAAGTCCCTGGGTAACATAACAAGAAGTTAGCATTTCATTCTTCAAATGAACATTAAGACTGAATTTTAAAAAGACATGTAAAGATGTTTGGTAATGGGAAAAAAAAAAAAAAAAAAAACTCTCTGGACAGCAACTGAAAATTGTATTTTCATTTCTGATGACAAATGCCTAAAAAAAATATATATATATATATATATTTTCTTAAACATTTAGCTTACAAAAGAACTGTGAACTCTCTGGCCAGCAATTAAAAAAGTGAATTTTCATTTTGAATACAATTGCCTCAAAACAAACAAATAAAAAAATCATTTTTCTTATACATTCAGCTTGCAAAGAATTGTAAACTCTCTGGACAGCAATCGGTACTCTAATTTTCATTTTGAAGACAAATGACTCAAGGTACAACATCGTTTTCCGTAACTTTTTGGGATACTCAATGCCAGACCCATTGCAAGTGAAATGTCAACTCCTCTGTCATCATTCATGGACCATGACATTTCCATCCAGTTTGATAATTACACTTGTGCTATCAAGTGGACTCCCATCACAGCCACCTAACACCTGCGTGTTGGAGTCACCGGATCCTGTCAATGAAAAAGTAGTAGTAGTAGATGAGGATTTAGGATTATTTTGGAGATAATGATGAGGATAATTTAATAAATTTACCTTATCAATAGTGAAAAGTTAATCTTGGTTCTTTTTAAAAATTCTGGGCAGGAGCAGGACAGCCACATTGACCATCTGGCCTGTACACAATAAATATATATTCATTTCAAGAACTATCCTTATTTTAGTTTATGAACTGTCTTTAAATGCAAGTTAAGAATTAACACTTCTAGTTTGTTTAAAATATTTAAAAATATTTTCAACAGAAGCTGGACTAAAATATGATATGATCTATTAAGTAATTTATTCAAACACTCATTTCTTCTAAGAGAAAAAAATTAGAAGTGGTATTGAGCAGGTTTCTTATATGTAAGTGAAGAAGCAGTGTATTTTTATGTGCCACAGAGAACAAAAGAGAACCATTAAGCTTGCATCTGTTTAGACTGCTAACATCTCATCCATTTGGATTAGTTTGTTGTTACTGATTGTGCATTGCATTCATGTGCTTAGCAGACATATCTGTGATTGATTACAATGCTCAACGCTACAAAAACTCTCCCCAATGGGAGTAAATAGATTGCTGTAATCAACACTAATCATGATTACTTAATCACAACAGCTGTAATAGTAATCTTGAATATTTTTTTCCAAGTAATTGGGCAGCCCTAATATATTTACCACAAAATGTACAGGAGTATTCTTAAAAATCACAAATGTATATTGCCCTGATGTTTCCAGGTTTTCCATACCCAAGAGAACACTGTCAAACACTTGTGCAGTAATGAGCAAACAAACCTCTTCTTTCTTCATCAGTCTTACAGTTCTCCAGTGTCAGGACGCATTGAAACTTCAGAGGGTATTTTGGTGCCTTTTGTACAATACTGTTGGCCATCTTTGAAAAATTTGTCAACAGCAGTTTGTCCGCATCAGTTTTGATCACCTTCATCTTTTCCAAAAGATTACTAAAGATACTAAAGATTACTGTTACTAAAGATACACTATATTGCCAAAAGTATTCGCTCACCCATCCAAATAATTGAATTCAGGTGTTCCAATCACTTCCATGGCCACAGGTGTATAAATGAAGCACCTAGGCATGCAGACTGCTTCTACAAACATTTGTGAAAGAATGGGCCGCTCTCAGGAGCTCAGTGAATTCCAGCGTGGTACTGTGATAGGATGCCACCTGTGCAACAAGTCCAGTCGTGAAATTTCCTCTCTACTAAATATTCCACAGTCAACTGTCAGTGGTATTATAACAAAGTGGAAGCGATTGGGAATGACAGCAACTCAGCCACGAAGTGGTAGGTCACATAAAATGACAGAGCGGGGCCAGCGGATGCTGAGGCGCATAGTGCGCAGAGGTCGCCAACTTTCTGCAGAGTCAATCGCTACAGACCTCCAAAGTTCATGTGGCCTTCAGATTAGCTCAAGAACAGTGTGTAGAGAGCTTCAAGGAATGGGTTTCCATGGCCGATCAGCTGCATCCAAGCCATACATCACCAAGTGCAATGCAAAGTGTCGGATGCAGTGGTGTAAAGCACGCCGCCACTGGACTCTAGAGCAGTGGAGACGCGTTCTCTGGAGTGACGAATCACGCTTCTCCATCTGGCCATCTGATGGACGAGTCTGGGTTTGGCGGTTGCCAGGAGAACGGTACTTCTCTGACTGCATTGTGCCAACTGTGAAGTTTGGTGGAGGGGGGATTATGGTGTGGGGTTGTTTTTCAGGAGCTGGGCTTGGCCCCTTAGTTCTAGTGAAAGGAACTCTGAATGCTTCAGCATACCAAGAGATTTTGGACAATTCCATGCTCCCAACTTTGTGGGAACAGTTTGGGGATGGCCCCTTCCTGTTCCAACATGACTGCGCACCAGTGCACAAAGCAAGGTCCATAAAGACATGGATGAGCGAGTTTGGTGTGGAAGAACTTGACTGGCCTGCACAGAGTCCTGACCTCAACCCAATAGAGCACCTTTGGGATGAATTAGAGCGAAGACTGCGAGCCAGGCCTTCTCGTCCAACATCAGTGTCTGACTTCACAAATGCGCTTCTGGAAGAATGGTCAAAAATTCCAATAAACACACTCCTAAACCTTGTGGAAAGCCTTCCCAGAAGAGTTGAAGCTGTTATAGCTGCAAAGGGTGGGCCAACGTCATATTAAACACTATGGATTAAGAATGGGATGTCACTTAAGTTCATATGCATCTAAAGGCAGATGAGCGAATACTTTTGGCAATATAGTGTATTATGCATGTTTTTGACTAGAAATGCATTGTTTTGATTAGAAATGGAAAATATGCACTTGTTCTTTCTTGTTTAGTATTCTTAAGATCTTTATAAAAAGACAAAGATGTGCTAAGTTTAGCCAAAAGATGTCGTTGGCATGACTCACAGCTGAGATGGACTGTATGCAATACACTTTCATAAGGTAAGTAGCCTACATTGAAAATTCAAAATAAAATCATAGCAGAAACTCATTAACTAATTTCCCTAGATTTCAAGTTTTGTTCATTAATGTATCCTGTAATAATAGAATATGTAACCCGTGGTTAAAAAAATAAATAAAAACACCCAGGCATAGGTATTATATTATAATATATGTATTATTACAAAAAGGTACGCAGTGTTTGTTCTTGCTAAATTGCTCGCAAACGTAAGATTGTTGTTTAGCATAGTATGTCATATATACCACATAATATTAGAATAGTTACACCTTAGTTTTAAAATACTTACTGTATAAATTATTTGTAATTTTCCATGTTGTTACCCCTTTATTCTCCAAACTTTGCATATTGTTCCCTTATGTAAGTACTTAAGTACTTTAAGTAAGTACATGTAAGTACTTTATAGGTACACTATTATTACAAAAAAGTACGCTGTAAATTGTGGGCTGTATTCTAAAGCATTACCATAGATTTTTTAGATTAATTTAAAATAATCATTTTTGGTTTTCGCCCCAATGTGTCCACAGTTTTCGGTTTCAGCCAAGAATTTATTTTGGTGCATCACTAAAAAAAAATAAAAATAATATATAATAATAATAATAATAAATGATATGCAAGGGGACTGGGGGATTGTCTGCCGCAGGTGTTCTGTTTCAAGTAAACGCTCTGTAAGAATTCATGTGCACCGTTCACCTGGGCTAGATAATGAGTGCTAAACCTGATTTTCCTTCATCTTTTGACGTAAGAGGTCATTATATTATTAAAAACATATTGTAAGTTTTAGAATTCAAAACTTAAAGTTGTGGTAGGCCAATATATTGGCATAGGCCAATACACTGACTGAAATTTGTAATTTTGTATTGGCACTGGCCAATAAGATTTCTGGTTTGGATTGGTGTCAGAAGCGGAAATTTTATTTTATTACAGCACACTTTCTTTGCAGCATGGAAAATATCTGTGTGGAGCTCAGGTGGCTGGCATGAGAGTGTCTTCTAAATAAAGGTGCGCTTTAAAATGTTTTTGATATGCATCGATGTATGCACTCAAATAATCATAGTATCATTGGTTATTTGAGCGATACATCAATCTAGATCGATGGATCCTTACACCCCCTTGTAATTTGTTGTCTGAAATTATACAGTGCAGTACATTTTTCAGTGCAGTGCAAGTTATTTGTACATGTTTGGCAAGGGGCTCTTTAAAATGTATATCGTCGGGGCCATGGCCCGGTAGTCTGCGCACATGTGTGCGGGTGACCAGAGTTCGATTCCCAACTCCTTTCCTGGTCCCGTTCCCACTTTTTACAATTTAAAAGTTTATGTATTTGACCAATTTCTTCATTGTTTCTTGCTCTTTAAAATATTACAATTAAAAGTTATGGATAACAAATATTCATACTTACTGCGACAGGTTTCTTTACTGCCAATTCCTGAGCTGACGCAGGCATTTCTACAAGGCGCTTCTGGACAGAATTTGGCATTGAGAACTTTTTCTTCATTTTGGCAACCTCTTCAATCACTACACGAGGGAGTCTCTATTTTTTAAACTTGTTGTGAAGAGATTCCAAAAGTGCATCCTAACAAACAAAAAATAAACTGCCATTTTCACTTTGAAATAGAAAAAAAATCTAAGTGACAGAGCAGTAAGGAGAGTATATGTGTTAAGTGTTCACGACTGAATTACTAACCTAACTCAACCTACTCTCAGCCCAAGACATCAGTCAGCCCAAACCTTATTAGCTGATTGAGGCGCACCCTAACTTACCTCTCTGAAAGTATCTGGTAATCCTGAAGACCTTGATTAGCTGGTTCAGGTATATTTAATTAGGGTTGGAAATAAACTCCAGGACCAGGATTGGTGACCCTTGCCTCAAACAAGAGAAGACCCTTATGCATGGGCTTTTAATAATGCAAATGCCAAAGATGGACAAAGCAATTACCTTTAAACATGTACAGATTTGAATGGCCGATGTAGGAATGTGATGAAATCTTTTCCAGAATAATGGTAACAGTCAAGTGCATGAAAATAAATTTAATCTCCAGGGTTCAGAAGAACATTTGTTTCTGTCTCCTTGACATAGAAGGCATGGAAATGGCTCTCAAATGCCACTGTGTGGAAGGCATTAGCAACAAGCACCCAATTTGTCCATATATTCACTACGTGTGTGACCTGCACAAACAATGGAACTTCTTCTCCACGCAACAAATCAACAATTAAGAAGTCTCCAACAGAATATTTGACAGTGTCCACCACAACTTCCTTTGTTTTCCAAAGCTTTTCCTCCTGTGACAACGCTGTTTGCAGGTCTTGAAAATGTTCTTGTACACACATAAGCAGTTCATTCAAAGTGACTGGAGTTGTACAGTGGGGGTATAACAAGTCAGAGGCAGACACCGAGTGAAGATCCATGTGCAGAGTTGAATGCGATCATAGTTAAACAGGCAGAGGCCAAAACCAGGTAAGCAATCCAAACAAAGTAACAAATAAAAGTCAGTAAACAAAGGGGTAATCCAAGGAACAGGCAATAAGCAAACGCAGGCAGTAGATAAAGATAATGCTCAGAAATGCAAGACAATGGGTGAATTGGCAAGACTTCACAATGATGTGAAGTTTGAGCGGGGATTATATACACAAAGAGTTTGATGAATGAATGGCAATCAGGTGTGGGAGTCAATGGCGGGAAGAAGGGGGTTCTGGGAAATGTAGTCTGGTTATGGGTTAATACACAGGGGAAGGAGATCTTGTGTTAACAGATTGGGAAGATGTGACAGGGCGACAGTACCAGCTCCATCTAGACTTGAGGTGTTCCACTCCCAGCACTGTCTGAGTTGATTTCTTCTGGCCAATGAACAGCAAATATTTTTGAAGTTCTTCATGACATTGGAAATATTTTTGAAATACAAGTGCTTTGCCTCGTATCTCATACACCAGTTGGATCTTGGGGCACCATATTGTACTATGAGTCAAGGATAGTGAACCAAGTAGTGCAGCTTTAGAGTAAAGTCATCTGGAAACAAGTCTTTAAATCTATTCAGAAACTCTGATATTAGAGACTCCAGATAACTTATCCATCTTTGACTGACAACAGGTGCAAGTAATATCTCACATATTTCCCGAAGTACAAGATACAATTGCCACTGCTTATTGTTGGGTTCAACTTTATTTCCAACCACAAAAGAAGCAATCGAAATAGAGTCCACTTCTCAACAGCTTTTCCAACAATATGTCCATCAGCTGGAAGTTTTTCAGAAATGAATGGTGGTTTGTGGTGAATGTCATTATGACCATATTTGAAGTGTTTTAGGCCAAAATTCAGTTCATGAACATTTACATATTTTATCTTGTGCAGTGTTTTGATGATCAACTTGAGCGTAAGTGGTATGACTCCCTCTAAAACATCGTGCATAACATCAGGAGGAAATGTCTGGGTGATCTCAAAGTTAGGTAGTTTACTGAAAGCACAGGGTCCAGTAACACCGTATACTGAGCTAACGCGTGGGTCATCTGTGACACACTTTAAGTGATAACTGTGCACAGCAGAGGTCCGAAACACACAATTATCTTCATTTGTCTTACTTGAAAGATCATTGTTATGGCAAAGGCAGTATCTGCAGATTCGACCATTACTAAATGATCCTGAAAACCCAGCAAGAGCATGAGCTGAAAGGTTATTTGCAGATATAGTTGTAACTGTTCCTCTGTTACAATGTGGGATACCTTTATAACAGACTTTTACCCCTTCATTCTGCAATTTTGCAACATCCTCAAGAATGGGTTTTAAGACTTCTTCTCCTCCGTACTGTTTCAAATGTCCATACTTGACTACATTAGTAGATGGAAATGCTTCAAAATAGATCGGTACTTGGGTGCAATATTTCCAAGTGTAAAATAAAAAGCTGATAATTGTGCACAAGCTTTTTTGAACCAAGAGGGTTTACCACCTCAAACTCACCATTGTAGAGGTGGAGAGTCAAGAATGGTGCACCACAATTAAAAACAGGGCTTTCCTTAAAAATAGTACCATCACTAAAATCATTGATCGCATCAATATCCTTCAATTCATGATTAAAGACATGTTCCTGTGTGGCCCTGTCCTTTAAAATTTGATTCAAAATATCCAGTAGGGGAATATACTGAAATGTGTCCTTTGTTCCAGAAGAGTCTTCACCCAGAGTGTATTCCACAGGCTCAATAAGAGAAAGTTTGTCAACACAATATTTTCAAGTTGATAGGTACTACTCACAGCACTAAAGCAGTGCTCCAGCAAATGAATTTGTGTTAAAAGTGACAACTCTGGATTGTTGAGGTCAATGTTTACCTTTTCAAGACATTGTGCTCTAAGATCTTTATAACTCTCATGAAAATAATTAAAAAGAGCCTCTACTTCACCAATGACTGTTCCATGCACAGATCTTGGAATTACATGGCTCCCTTGAAGCTTTAAAAAGAAGAGTGCCAAATGTTGTTCCACTGACTTTATAAGATTGTCAACAACACTGCCAACAGTAATGTTTGTAGATTCAGTAATTTCTTCTGGGACTGAAGAACAGTTCGGAGGTGAATCAAGGTCAGTTTCTATAATGGTGTTTCCGTCGGATGTGATTATGAAGGGATTTTACTTTGAAAAGGACAGCCGTCAATTCCATATGTAACAAAAAAATGACTCTCACTTTCGTGGTATAGTTGCAGATGTTTTCGGTATTTGGAGTAATTAGTGCTCTTAATTGGACATCTTTGGCACTGCATTTGGTCCAATTAGCTCACCAATGAAAACTGATGCAAAAGCACCAAGTCCATTCTTCTGCAGCCAGCTGCATACATCATCCACTGTCCACTGGTGTATCTTATCTAAGATGGAAAAGGACAATAATTATTATATCATTGTTTGTAAACAATCAAAAGCAACAGAAGTCAAAAATTTATTGGAACCATTACATCACAAAAAATTTGAAATTACACCAGCACGCCAAGGCAGCTTTTGTGGATGGGTCATGTTTCCACTGTGAGAACTTGCCCATGAGAACGTTGCGGTCGCGGCTCTCTTTCTTCTCCGTGAAGCAGAGAGCCACCATGGCTGCTTCCCGACCCAGTCCATCCTGCATTGGAACTCAGGTGGCTGGGTCGGCGAGCGCCATGGGTGATTTGGATGTGGATATGGAAGCTTCTCAGCCGGCTCAGATCCCGCAGACCTCCCATCCCCCAGCACGCTCGTTCTGCCCGGTAGAGTTCACGAGCGAGGCAGGTGATCCGCCTCAGGGCAGATTTAATGTCTCGTTCATGGCTCACGACGAGGATGAGTTATCGGTCACAGCATCAGAGGGTGGGCTCCTGCTTTCGAAAGCAGACAAGGGCGGTAGAGCTCAAGACAAAACGGACACTGAGTTGGCAGCCGTGCTTGCCCGGGCGGCTGCGAATATCGGGCTTGAGTGGAACCCTCCACCCCGCCCTCAGCATTTGCGGCTGAATGATTGGTTTCTGGGCTCGGTGCCTTTCTTCCCGGAAGTGCACAAGGAGCTTGCGAAGTCGTGAAATGTGCCTTTCTCCACCCGTACACGTGTCGCGAGCTCGTCTACCCTAACTACCCGTGACGGCGGGGCAGCCAAGGGATATGTCGAGCTTCCCCAGGTCGAGCGCGCCGTGGCGGTGCACCTGTGCCTGCAGGGCACAGCCACCTGGAGGAACAGACCAAGGCTCCCTTTCCAGGCGTGTATGTTTTCTTCGTCATTAGTGGCAAAGGCTTACAATGCCGTGGGTCAGGCTGCCTCCGCCCTGCACGCCATGGCCATCCTGCAGCTTCACCAGGCCAAGGCACTTAAAGATCTGCACGAGGGTAGAACCAAACCATGGCTCATGCAGGAACTGTGCACCACGACCGACCTCGCTCTACAAGTGACAAAAGTCACAGCGTGTGCCCTGGGTCAGACGATGTCCACTTTGATGGTCCAAGAGCGACACTTGTGGCTCAACCTTGCGGATATGCATGACGCTGAGAAGGTCCGCTTTCTCAATGCACCCGTCTCCCAAGGGGGGCTCTTTGGCGACACTGTCGAGGACTTCGCCCATCAGTTCTCGATGGTGAAGAAGCAGATGGAGGCCATTAAATGCATCCTGCCACCTACTGGCCTCTGAAGTCCCGTGCCCTGTCTGCTTCTCGCCAAGGCCCTCCTCCTGCAGTGTCGGCCCCGGCTCCCCCACCATCAGAGCTCATGCACCGGCCTCTGAGAAGAAGATCCTCCCGCAGGAAGGTGGCTCCACCTTCCCATCAGCCGGCCGCTAGGAACCCCGGACGGGCTACGAAGCAGCCCTGGGTCAGGGGACCCAGGGATGAGGTTGCTGACTCTGACTGACCTGACCCAGGCCAGCACGAGTTGAGTACCCTCACAACATCACCAGGTGCCTTCTGGGCCCTGGCATCCAGTTTGTCAGTAAACGAGCAGTTTCCTCATTCCCTGGGTCATTCTCCAATGCTCGTGACGGCCAGGTGCTGGAAGCGTTCCCTTGTTTTCCGTCGAAGGAAAGCCGGCAAACAGGTAAGCACAGTGGTTCTTGGGGCCGCTCGCCTGCCCCAGCCACCGGCCACCGTTGCGGGCTCGTGGGGCAGCACGCCTCCCCCGGACAATCTTTCCGGTGGGGTGTCTACTCTGCCTCGCCATTGTGGTGAACATCAGTTAAGATGGCATTCCAGGGACCAGTTTATGGCAGGGCTCCTCTCTAACTGCCGGTGTAGAAGAAGAAAAACCTCACTGTGATTGGATCCTTGGTGAATGAACATATACAAATGTTCAGCAACATCAGATAAGATGCTAAGACAACTTCCAGACACCTCTTACAGGGCAGGAAGGGGGACCTTCTGCACACACCATACTCGTTCCTAAGGTTTAAGCAAGAACTGCCATAAATTCCTTCAGGACATCCCGGATTCAGCAGCAGTGGAGGGCCACAGAAATCAATTCTATAGATCTATAGGTTTGGAGGCCTTAAATTATTCTAAACTGCAACACATCCACTCCATCTTCATGCAAAGCACAATTTATGTTAATAGTTATTGACTGTTAATACAACAGTTCATGGGACAGACTTGTTAACAGATAAACGAATGCATGGATGACGACTTAACTGTTTCTTATCGTGTTTGGTCTCTATCTGTTCCATACGATGCCTTTAAAATTTTTAAAGAGGTTTGGTAAAGAAATAATGCATGGGTAAAACTTTAAAGACACTGTTTTAACACTGTACTTTAGGCTATGCAAATGAGTTCCATACTAGGGTGGGCAACACAATGGCTATTTCAGACATCAGTGGCCAATCACACTCCAGGATCAGAAAGGTGCCAGATTTCAGTCTCCTCCTCATCAGAACGGGATAAATATGTCCCCCGGGTAGACACACCCTTGTCCTGCTTTTCCAACTCGATGGGGAGGGAGACATTAGCAGACACACCACGTCCTGAGTTTCTGACCTGAAGGGGAAAGAGGCTACAAGATAGTTGAGGTTAAGCTTTTGCGAGCAAAACCTGTTATATTGCTTTATTGCTATATTGCTGCACTCTAGCTGAAAAAGGGCCCCAGCATTGAGGGACCTTATCTGACCCTTATGGCCCCTCCAGCAGCGCCAGTCCACAAAGGACCTCTGCATCGGTAGACATTGCCTTTCCCACGCGGCTCCTCAGTGACGCAGCCAGCCTGCAAAGGACCCTGTGAAGATTCAACTGACCCAGCTGCTCAGTCCACTCTTTAAGGACCCTCTTGGTGCAACCGAAGTTCAGCATCCTCCAGCCCAGCGTGGCAACGACTACTGGATCGCAACTCTGCGCCCTTCCCACTGCACGCTACCCGCATCGCCAGTGGAAGACATCTCTATTGCCGGACTAATCACCCGACTGTGTGGAACATAAATATAAACTTATCAAACCTCTTTCTAGAGACCTTGGCATTAGTTTATACCTGCAGCATATGTTTTTCTAACTTGCTCAAATAACAGTTAACTGGGGTCAGCTTGTTACAAATAATAGGTATATTATTTGTTTAATGATAAATAAGCATTATTTATCATCACTTTGCCAGAGCCATTAGGTGGTTTCCCATAAGGAGCATTCTCATACAATTCTCTCCCATTGCTACATTCAGTTCAACAGCATTGCATTTATCCATTCTGTGTTCAAATCATTTATTTGTTTTATTGTTTAATTCAGTACTTTCCTTTTTGGTTATTAGTTTATTATCCTTTAGCAGTGCGTATTCATTATTAGCATTATTAACCATTGTGGTATTTACTCTTGCATATCGATTGTTAATAAATTTCATTAATTTTATTACAGCTGTGTCTTCAATTTGTTGATGATCAAAGACTCTACTAGTTGTCCAGACTCTCATAAATCCTTCAGATAAATCAGCTGACCAACTCCCTCTAGTTTACATTAATTCTAAATTATCGAACAGCTCTTTTGGGAATGTTCTTAAATTGTTAAGATAGTATTCTTAACTGGTGCCCCGTATTGCAAAGGGGGAGGGGTCATCTGATACACTCATAACCACACCTTAAGTGACATGTGATCAAAAATCACTACGTCATCAGTGAATTGAGTAGAAATCACTACACCATGAACCACCCACCCCGGGCATGATAAATCCTATCGTCCCTCTGGTGCCGTTAGTGCAGAGGCTGGAAGCCTGGTTAGCGCTTTCCAGCCCATCGTGATGGCTCATCAGGATGATCCGGCTCGGCTACGCAATCCAGTTTGCCAGACGACCGCCCAGGTTCAGTTGTGTCCTCTCCACCGCGGTGCGGGGCGAGGATGTCTCAGTCCTTCGGGTGGAGGTCGCCACCCTTTTAGCGAAGGGAGCGATAGAACACGTCCCCTTAGCCGAGTCGCACAAGGGCTTTTACAGCCCTTATTTTATTGTGCCCAAGAGAGGAGGGGTTGCGCCCAATCCTG
This sequence comes from Myxocyprinus asiaticus, assembly GCF_019703515.2. NCBI lineage: Eukaryota > Metazoa > Chordata > Actinopteri > Cypriniformes > Catostomidae > Myxocyprinus > Myxocyprinus asiaticus. Next base: position 6,435,904 of record NC_059387.1, read on the forward strand.
GATCTGCGTGCCTTGAACAGAGCCTTACACAGACTTCCGTTCAAGATGTTGATGAAGAAGCACATCCTAATGTTTGTACAAAATCGGGATTGGTTCGCAGCCATCGACCTGAAGGACGCGTACTTTCACATATCGATCCTTCCTCGACACAGACCCTTTCTTCGGTTTGCCTTTGAGGGACGAGTATACCAGTACAAGGTCCTCCCTTTCAGTCTATCCCTGTCCCCTCGTATCTTTACCAATGTCGCAGAGGTGGCCCTGGCCCCGCTAAGGGAAAAGGGCATTCGCATCCTCAGTTATCTCGATGACTGGCTGATCCTATCTCACTTGCGAGATCTATTGTGTGCGCACAGGGACCTTGTGCTTTGGCACCTCGACCGACTGGGGCTTCAGGTCAACTGGGAAAAGAGCAAGCTCTCCCCTGTGCAGAGCATCTCTTTTCTCGGTATGGAGTTGGACTCGATCACCATGATGGCACGCCTAACGAATGAGTGTGCACAGTTGGTGCTGGCCTGCCTGAGAGCCTTCAGGCAGAAGGTAGCGGTCCCAGTGAAACAATTTCAGAGGCTCCTGGGGCATATGGCATCCTCGGCGGTGGTACCATCCTCGGCGGTGGTACTTCCCCTCGGGTTGATGCATATGAGACCGCTCCAGTACTGGCTACAGACTCGAGTCCTGAGAGTCCTGGGCATGGCGCCACAGCACCCACATGCCACAGCGCCACCATAATTTCAGCCCTTGGTCAGATCTGGCATTTCTATGGGCAGGGGTTCCCTTAGAGGAGGTCTCGAGGTGGTCATGATGGATGCCTCGAATTTGGGCTGGGGTGCCATTTGCAATGGGCAGGCAGTATCGAGGCTCTGGACAGGAACTGCCAGGGTGGCGTATGCTCACTTTGCATGTTGCAACTCGCCCGTAGCCTCCTCCTTTGGAGTCAGCAGACGTTGAAGTCTCTGTGAGCCACTCACCTCCTGGACATCCTCAACTATGCAGCGGATGCACTCTCAAGGCAGGTAATGCTCCACGGAGAATGGAGTCTCCACCCCCGTGCAGTCCAGCTAATTTGGGAGAGACTCGGGGAGGCGCAGGGGGACCTGTTCGCCTCCCAAGAGTCCTCTCACTGCCCCCTTTGGTACTCCCTGTCCAAGGCTCTCCTCGGCACAGATGCCTTGGCGCACAGCTGGCCTCGGGGGCTGCGCAGGTACGTGTTTCCCCCAGTGAGGCTCGTTGCACAGACGTTGTGCAAAGTCAGGGAGGACGGGCAACAAGTCCTGATGGTTGCGCCGTACTGGCCCAACCAGACTTGGTTCTCAGACCTGATGCTCCTGGCAGTAGCCCCTCCCTGGTGCATTCCCCTGAGGCAGGACCTTCTCACTCAGGGGCAGGTCATCCATGGCCAGACCTATGGAATCTCCACGTCTGGCTCCTGGATGGGACACGTAGGACCTAGCAGGCCTTCCTCCAGCGGTGGTACACACGATCACTCAGGCCAGAGCCCCCTCCACGAGTATATGTTGAAACTTGACACCGGGCAGAGTACACAGGAAAGTGCACCGTTAGATCGGATTCATGCTGAGGAAGTAGGTTTTTTAGGGTGTTTCTCAATACCAAGTATGCCAAGTTCGAACTTGCGTACTTGGTAGTTTGGACTTGGCAAGTTTGACTTGGGAGTACAAACTCCCGAGGATGGGAGGATGCAGTACGGTCATTCTGCAATTGGAACAGCAGAGTACTTGATGACGTCAACATCATCTTGGCAATACGTGCCTACTCCAGTTATCTTCACTGTAAAATTTACACTAAAAAAAATATGATATGAAACATAAATATATATATATATATATATATATATATATATATATATATATATATATATATATATATATATATTTAGTGTTCTTAGATCTGTAGCCTACATATAAAAAGCCAGTGTCGGGAAAAAGTTTGTTGTTGTCAATGTTGGTGAATGAATGAGGAGAAACAAAATTAGACATCAGACATTAGAAAATTAGACAAAAAGCATCAAAATGTATCAGACCCCGATTGTCATTGGTATGCTTTATACAGAAGCTGAAGAGGAGGGTGCCCAACTGAGGAGGCGAATCTGTCAAAGAAGAGCCAGGTTGCAGTGGAGGATGGAGAGGAGACGTGTCATATTAGCATGTCTCCCTAGCTTTGTATGTTTGTCTAATCATTATGCTTTTTTGTTAACCTGTCTACACATTTTTATGTAGACTTGACAGTTTACTTGGTACACCTAGATATTTTTTTTATTTTTTTTAAACAGGGCTGTTGTATTAGACTACATTAGATTTAAAATAAACTGGCAAGTAGGGGGGCCTGGGTAACTCAGCAAGTAAAGACGCTGACTACCACACCTGGAGTCACAAGTTCAAATCCAGGGCTTGCTGAGTATCTCCAGTCAGGCTTCCTAAGCAACAATTTAGCCCAGTTGCCTAGGGTGGGTAGAGTCACACTGGGTTAACCTCCTCATGGTCACTATAATGTGTGGTTCTCGCTCTCGGTGTGGTGCGTGGTGAGTTGTGCGTGGATGCCACGGAGAATAGCGTGAACCCTCAACACACGCTAGGTCTCTGCGGTAACACGCTCAACAAGCCACGTGATAAGATGTGTGGATTGACGGTCTCAGACGTGGAGGCAACTGAGATTCGTCCTCAGCCACCCGGAATGAGGCGAGTCACTACATCACCATGAGGACCTAGAGCACATTGGGAATTGGGCATGCCAAATTGGGGAATAAATAAATAAACTGGCAAGAACAGGGGAAGTTTGACAGTTAATAATATTGAAACAGATTAGCCTACATTCCACATACATATCTGCGGTCTGTCTTCTTGGTACTCAAATATCAAGAGGTTGATACAGGCTTTGTAAAGTTAGGTGCACAAACATCACTATACATTAATGCAAGAAGTACCTGTACCTCATCTGTGTCACATACATCATTAGTCATTAACCAGGACAGACTTCAACAGAAACAGGACATTTCATGTCTATGATACAGTAATCATGTAGGCTACAGTAACTTTTTGACTCAGAACCTGGGAAGACAGGTGTGCTCTTATACTGCCTATCAGTCAATGAAAGAAATAGAAACCTTCTCAAGAATAAGCAAGTACCTGACCAAACAGGTCAGATGTTAGAGGGAAATTTAATTCCGGTAGACTTCAACTATTCATATCAGATAATATATTTAGAATACAGTTGAATAAATATTAAATAGTAAAAACATATAAATAAGCAATACATACATAATAAATATAACCAAAATTAATAAGCAATGTTGAAAAATTCTTAAAAGAGATTTCTTTTTTTTAACAGGACCAAAGTGCCTTACAAAGGTATGCACAAAGGAATGAGCATGTGCCTATCCTCACCATGTTCTTTTCTGAAGAATTTCGCCTGCCGGTGAGAAGGCTCTCGTTGGCCGTCCGCCAGTCAATGAGGGCCTGGTTTCCTCAGTTATCACTTATTTAAAATATTGCTTAAATGTTAGTTTTAATGCACTATAATAGCCATTATAACAAGTTTGCACAATAGGGAATAAAGACAAGCAAACAATTCTGTCAAAAGTACAAAGGCAGCGCTCTAGTACAATGTTAAAGTTAAATAAAAATATAAAGTTGTGAACCTTAACTTTGTCCTCAGCCAGACTGATTTGCCCGGGATCAAATAATAGATTTAGACTCTGAGACCAAAGATTGCCCATTAGATATACCCAAAAAGAATTATATCTCATTTTTAACCATGACTTCAGAGACATCAGAGCCAGCGGCAAATTTCAAAAGGACTTGCCACTCAGCTTCGAGATGGCGCAGAGTGTGGCTGCTGCACTGTGAGCTCTGACAAAATATTGCGGCTTTTTGTTTGTTTTCTCTACAATTCTTGTGTTTTTCGTCTTGGATGTCATCTGCCTTATTGTCTGCTTTAACTACCTCAATGCCGACCTGCTTAAATACCACAATGCCGACCCACTGTTTTCAAACACGACAGCAGAGCCCTTTGTCTGGGCAGCCCAGCCGCGGAAATGTAGCCGGAAAAGGGGAAGGAGAACCGTCGTTCTCATCAGACTAAGATGTAGCGCAAATCGACCCCCTCTACCCAGCATTCTACTGGCAAATGTTCAGTCTCTGGACAACAAGCTCTGCGAGTGTTGCTCTCCAATGAGAGACGAGGGACTGCTGCATTATCTGCCTTACAGAAACTTGGATGTCTGCGGAGATTCCAGACTCAGCCATTGAACACATTGGGTTCTCAGTGCACCGAGTGGACAGAGTGAAAGACCTCTCAGGTAAAAGCAGAGGTGTCATTATCACAGCTGTGTACATCCCCCACAAGCCGACACAGACCAGGCACTCAAGGAACTGTATGGGAGTATAAGTGAGCAGGAAACCGCGCACCCTGAGGCCGTGTTCATAGTGACCAGGGACTTTAACAAAGTCAACTTTAAGTCAATAGCACCGAAATACTACCAACACATCAGATGCAACACACGAGGGGACCGGGTTTTGGACTATTGTTACTCTCCCTTCCGGGATGGCTACAAATCCCTCCCCTGCCCACCATCTGGCAAATCGGACCACTCTTCTGTTCTCCTTCTGCCCACTTACAGGCACACGGGTGAATATCTGTAAAGCTGCAGGTTCAGGCGGCATTCCGGGCCGCGTCATCACAGCGTGCGCAAACCAACTGGCTGGTGTTTCTATGGACATTTTCAACCTTTCCCTCTCCTTGTCTGTGGTCCCCACATGCTTTAAAACATCCACCATTGTGCCTGTACCAAAGCAATCCAAAATCACTTGCTTAAATGACTGGCGTCCTGTTGCTCTTACCCCCATCGTCAGCAAATGCTTTGAGATGCTAATCAGAGATTACATCTGCTATGTGCTGCCTGCCTCACTGGACTCACTGCAGTGTATTTTTATTGTATACTGTGTATACATATATTGTGTATACTGTATATTGTATATTATTAGGTGTACATTGTATATTATGTTGTGTAACAAGATGTGTAAACTGTGTTATATGTAAATCAGATGTTTATTGCAATTGTCATACTGCTATGTTGCTTGGAACTGCACCCAAGACTTTCACCCACTGTTGTACTTGTGTATATTGTTGAGTGACAATAAAGGGATTTGATTGATTTGATTTGAGATAAGGCTGTTCTCGGCGGGGTACCATAAGCGCTGACTGCCCGGTCATCTTGATAGATAGCGGGACACATCTCCGAAAATGTCAGAGCAAATTTTCAGTTAGGCTTGATAAATCGACCGCAGATTTGAAGTTTAAACAACTAAATTCTCGCCTAAAAAAATCTTAAACTACATTGCGTGACACAACAACAGTAGTATTTTTAAAATTATAACTTACAGTTGTGCGCTTTCTCCTCCGCCATTGCCGCTGGTTGGTGTGAAATGCATTCTGGGATACTTGGCTCTCCCAAGTCCACACAAGTCACCTCCTGATGCGTCCTTGATAAAACGGGCGGAGCAAGAACACATCCGGGCATTTGGACTGTACTTGGCTAGATGCGGACTTTGATTTGGAACAGTACTTGGGCTGCGACTGATGACGTTTCACAAGTCCACAAGAACACAAGTACAGACAAGAACGCATATTGAGAAACACCTATAATGTTTTCTCCCGTTAATGTAAACAATTGTAAATGCCAGCACCATCATATATGTCAAAAGGACTGAAGCCTATCAACCAAACATGAGCTTATTGATGTCAGTAAATGAGTCTGCTTTTTTATTACAACCATTGCTCCTGGTCAGAGGCTTCCGTAAATATTTAGTTTATACGTAGGGTTACAACCTAAGTTTAATGGTGCAACGCTCAAATATTTAGTAGTGCGTAAATTGTGACTTAGTGCCCATTTACGTCACAACTAGGCTAAGTTGTAATGTACGTATAGCTGGTGCAACCGGCCCCTGATGAAGAAAGAAAGTCATATACATATTGGATGGCCTGAGGGTGAGTAAATTATCAGCAAATGTTTATTTTTGGGTGAACTATTCCTTGAAGGTCACAATTAAAAGGACTATCAATATGCATATAAAGCTAATTTATGCAATACATAGTTTCTATTGAGTTTAATCTTATAAAAATATCACAATAAACAGTTCCAGCTAGGTTAAACTCCAAAAGAATGCCATTTTAAGCAGTGTATATTCACACAGTGTATACTATACACAGTTCTACTAACATTACAAAAAGCAAATGGGAAGATAACCCACGTCATAAATGTTATCAAACTAATCTCGCCACACTGACCTTTCTCTAAAAATAGCAAGTTACAAGAATTAATTCAATGTTCGTTTGTTCGTTCGTCCATGTCCATCAATTTTGTTGAACTAAGTACAACTAACGGTGCACAACAATTGTTCCAACATTTTAATAACACCTCAACAATAAGTAGAACTTTAACTTAAAAATACTATATATAATAGTTTATAAATAATAACTTACTACCGTCAAATGAAGTTGACTGAAAAACCATTGAAGTTCCCGCTGGATCACTTGAAAAAATGACCTTCTTAATAGGGACGGGCGGATCGATACTAAAGTATCAATACTTCCGATACTGATGTGGTATCAAGAATATCGATCCTCACATAAAAATTTCGATTCTGACGTCGTTTTTTTGTTTTGTTTTTTTAACTAGTGATCTTATTATTTAGATTACATGAATATTAATGCTTCTCATAAACTTCAAAGTGGAAAAAAAATCATTATATTAGTGAATAGTTGCATGGCACCGGAATAATTTTTTCTTCTGCTCATCTTGACGCACAGAAATGCTAAAATACACTAGCAGTCACAGACAGCGCTCACCCTTTCAGTCATAGCACTCGTTCAAATAGGGAGCAGTGTGTGACGTATTATAATGGGCTTGTGTGACAATTTTTACAGGTTTATTTAAATTCAGAGTTGTTAAAACATTGATAATAATCTGTAATCCTCATTAATAAATGATACACATATGAAAACTTACCATGGATTTACTGTAGTAATATTGTATTAACAAAGATTGTAGTAATCTGTAGTGTAGTAACCATATAATAATATCTGTGGTTAATTTTGTGGTTTTATATGTGGCTTATATTTACAAAGGGTAAACAAAGCAGCCTAATAATTTTCCGTTTAGGCCTATTATATATATATATATATATATATATATATATATATATATATATATATATATATATATATATAGTTAAGTTTAATTTAAGTTACAAATTTTATCCAAAGAATTTTTAAAAATTCAGTTAAATAGAGGTATCGGTATTGTTATCGATATCGGCAATATTGGCCTAAAAGTACTTGGTACAGTATCGGATCGAAAAGAAAATAAGTGGCATCGCCCATCCCTATTTCATAATCAATTTGTGGGTGGGAGAAGGGAGAAGTGAGAGCGTGATTGGTTGTTTCGAATGAAGTGCAAAAAAGACTGTTCAATCAGGGCTTGTTCTTGTGTCTGTCTCTGTGCAGTTTTATTTCTTTCTCTCTCATATTTGTGTGTGTGTGTGTGTGTGTGTAGAGAGAGAGAGAGAGAGAGAGAGAGAGAGAGAGGGAGAGTTTATTCACACAGATATACAGATGTATGTGAGAGTTTTATTTATTTACACGTGTGTGTGTTTGTGTGTGTGTGTGTGTGTGTGTGTGTGTGTGTGTGTGTGTGTGGGCAGGTTTAAGTGGTTTACAAGGACTTTTTTTTTAGGTTACAAACTGGTAATTACAAGGGTATTATTCTATAAATGTGGTTTATGAGGACATTTCTAGTGTCCCCATCATTCAAATCTCTTAAAACAAATACTAAATGATGTTTTATTGAAAATGTAAAAATGCAGAAAGTTTTTTGTGGGGGTTAGGTTTAGGGGTAGGGTTAGGTGATAGAATCTATAGTTCATACAGTATAAAAATCATTATGTCTATGGAGAGTCCTCATAATGATAGCTGCACCAACGTGTGTGTGTGTGTGTGTGTGTGTGTGTGTGTGAGAGAGAGAGAGAGAGAGAGAGAGAGAGAGAGAGAGTTTATTCACACAGATGCACAGGTGTATGTGAGAGTTTTATTTATTTACACGTGTGTGTGTGTGTGTGTGTGAGAGAGAGAGAGAGAGAGAGAGTTTTATTTACAGGGGTATACACAGACACACACGTTTGTATGTGTGTGATTGAGAGAGTTTTATTTATTTACAAACGTCTGTTTGCGTGTGTATGTGTGTGTGTGTGTGTGTGTGTGTGTGTGTGTGAAAGAGAGGGAGAGTTTATTCAGACAGACGCACAGGTGTATGTGAGAGTGTTATTTATTTACACGTGTGTGTGTGTGTGTGTGTGTGTGTGTGTGTGTGTGTGAAAGAGAGGGAGAGTTTATTCAGACAGACGCACAGGTGTATGTGAGAGGTTTATTTATTTACACGTGTGTGTGTGTGTGTGTGTGTGTGTGTGTGTGTGTGCATGAGAGAGAGTTTTATTTATTTACATACGTCTGTGTGTGTGTGTGTGTATGTGTGTGTGTGTGTGAGAGAGAGAGAGAGAGAGAGAGAGAGTTTATTCACAAAGATACACAGGTGTATGTGAGAGTTTTATTTATTTACATACGTCTGTGTGTGTGTGTGTGTGTGTGTGTGAGAGAGAGAGAGAGAGAGAGAGAGAGAGAGAGAGAGAGAGAGAGTTTTATTTATTTACACGTGTGTGTGTTTGGATATATACATGCAGCTAGGATGGCTTCACTTACATGAAACCTTAGATGATACCTCAGAGAACCATACACTGAACTGAAGAACCTATACTGAAATGTAAAGAACTTCTTTAATCTCCAAAGAACCATGAAACTCAAATCAAGAACCCTAAATAATAATAAATGGTTCTTGAAAAGAAGGTTCTTTGTGGAACTTAAGGTGCTGCAAAGAACCATTTAAGAACCTTTTTTTTTTTAAGAGTGATACTGTTATTTTTAAAGAACATTATTAACTGTTCTTTTATTTTGTTCTAACCAGTAACCTTTTGGAAAGGAGACTGCAAAACTTCTGAACCGGAATGGAAAAATTTGTTTTTTGCTCAGAATGAACTGAAATGAAAAACATTTCATTTTAAGACCCTGGCTGTAATACATTAACTATACTGTGTGTAGTGGGATATTGAACTAGACTTCAAGAAGAAAATCCTTATTTGAGGTACCTATTATAAATGTACAAGAATGTTTTTATCTGGTGATTTGAGAGGCCATGCAAGGAATTATCATTCTAAAGAATGGGAACATCATGAGAGAATGCTGTTTGCGCTATAGGGTTCACATTGAATAGGATGTTTTGGTAAAAAAAAAGAAAAAAAAGAAAAAAAAAGGCATTGTTGCATGTTATGGAAGCATGCTGAGCAATCGTCAAGCCTAATAAATCCCATAAGATCACTAGCAATATCAATACAGCTCTCCGGTAACTACATTCTTGGGTGAACAATGCTTTTAAAATTTTGTGTGTAAATGAAGATTTCAGAATGGACAAGAACTAGTGATTTAGCACGCCCAGTCACAACTGTCAATCATGTCCAAATTCCAAATTCAAGATTTCTATCGAACAGTTTGACATATGTGACAGCTGATGTCCCACAGTCTGCCTTGGCTTTTTACAGAAGATCTCAATGGACTCTTATCATACAACATGACAAGCAACAATTGTACGGCAGAAGAAATCATACAATGTGTACCATGAATGGCAGCCCGGCCATAAATCACAGATATGCCAACCTTACAATGATCAGATATTGTTAAAAATGTATCACAGTGCTGATTCAATTGTGTGGTGATGTTTAAGGAACTTAGGAGTCATTTAGCCATTATGTTGTGAAATGTCTGTCTGTCCCAGTCAGTGAGCTTAAACTATTGACATTTTTGTCTGTGCAGTTTGTTAATATTTGATATTTGGTGTCATTATTTTTTAGATTGTTCATCTTGACACACTAAATAATTTAGTGGATTTTGTGACCTTTGCATCAGCAATTCAGGCACTTTCTATGTGGCTCCTATGGAACACCGTAGTTGCCTCATTAGTGGTGCTTGCTAAATATATTACTGTTGCTCTTATGGACAGGGATTTAAAAAAAATTTTTTAAAAACAAAAAAATTCTAGGTGATTGGACTGAAGATTGCCTGACAGACAGAAAAAAAAAAAAAAAAAGAAAAGTATAACAAAGAGACTGGGGGTGGGCTCTTTTGATTTGGGCCAGTAAGCAACCACCAATTTTGCCATGTAAGGCCATATCACCTGTCCGGCATTTACATTTTTATAATTTGTAGAATCTTAATTACACGTTGGTATATTGAAACAGAAGTTGGTTGGCATCATTATCACCATGCCCTTAGGATACGTGAGCAGTTTTGGAACAGCACCGCTTTGTGGTCAAAGTAATTAAATTGACATACAGTATATGCTTTTATTACTTCAATAACTTGGGCCTAAATTGGGCCTAAAGTCATTCTTGTGGTCTCATCATATTCCTGGGGTCATGCAGAATCCAATGATACCCCATCTGTCAGGGTCAGCCATGTTACTTTTTCCCCATTTTGAATTTGATCAAAAACTCATCGTACAAAATTCGTCCAATCTTAAAGTTGGCTCCAGATGATCTTCAGACAAAGCCACTCAAAAATTATTGAAAAAAAGGGGTCATCCTAGGGGATACCTTTCAAGATAACAGCACAATTATTCTGACTGTGACAACACCAAAGAGGAGATGTGACTGTTTCTTTGCAACGCTTTGTTGAACCAAAACGAAACTTGATAAGCGTAGTCGACACCATTACCTAAAGGTAACTGAGCAATTTCTGAGCATTTTTTTTTTTTTTTTTTTTTTTTTTTTTTGCTACTCCAATGATATCCAATTCTCACCAATTTTGTCACGGATGTCCAAAAAAACATGCTGGACAAATGGATTATTTGTGTTCAAAGCAATTTGGCTGATGCAACAGCATAATTTTCTCACCTGTGCTTGGCTGTGCTTACTCTCAGCTTGGTATGTTCATTTGGGCAAATGTCAGACTTGTGGCATCGTGGTGTAGTGGATTGTGAGCTTGATTGGTGATTAGAAGTGAAGAGGTTTAAACCCTACTTGGGATGACAGTAGTGTACATTTTCATGGAAGCTTTAATTTAAAAGAATTTATAATCATATTATGGAGAAAAGCATTAACTGACCATATATTCCAACGAGTATGTCAAATCGCGGTAGTCTGCTGTATCCTCCAGAACAGCATTTAGAATCGGCCCACAAGATCTGGAATTGTGTTCAACACAGAATTTTTGGACAGTTGTCTGTTTTGCATATTTTTTTTATAATGAATCAGGTGCTAAAAGAGTGCAGGCAGTGTGCGCAAATAGTTGGTTAGTGAATACCCTCCACAGTGTTAATTTCTTCTGAGAAATCAACCAACAGTTTTTTTACTTATGGAACATATTTTAACATCTAAAACATTGTACACTTCAGCTTAAAAAAACAAACAAACCTTCAGTCATGCGATGAATTGACTGATGTTTCTATACAAACTGCCTTGCCTCTCTAAATATTAAAAACCCATGCTAAATGTGCTAATGTCTGATGAGTGCTTGGAAAATGACCTCCAGCACTGCATTTCAGTTCTGTTCACATAAAACTGGTTTAACATACTGGAAAGAGATGTCAGAGATCATTAAGAGGGATCACAACCTCTTTCAGTGTTCCTAGAAATGCAATGATTGTAATGAGTGAAGTCAAGCAGGGAAAAGTGTTGAATGAATGCGTTGGGTACTTTCATAAGCTTTGCAGAGCAATTTTGAAGAAACTAGCATTGATCCTCTTTTGTCCTCAGCATACAAAAGCTGCTCACTCATTTCCCTCTCACTTACACTCATATCTCCCAGACAGTCATTTGCACATCTAAAACAGATTCAGGAGCTACATTCTCTCCATGCGCTGAAATATTGAGAAAATCAAAAGGTATTGAGATGTTGAGAAAATATCTGTCTACTTATTAAAAACTTTGTGCATTTGGTGAACAATGTGAGAATAGTGTACGAATAGTGAAGAGCATGCTTGAAATGAAATATGAGATGTAATGAAATTTGTAAGATGGAACCAAAGACAAATTTATAAAGTGAATTTGTTGAAAAAGTGAAACTTATGTTGAGTTTTCTGCCACACAGTACTCTCGCTTAATTTTAATAAACTGGATTGTCCCTCATAAACTGAGGAAAATAAGATTAAATAAGCAAGTGTTTAATGAAAAATTTACTAAGTGTTTTTTACAACTTTTTTTTTTTTTTTTGTATTTATTTTTTTTTATTCCATACTTAAGATTTTAATATTAAATGTTGCTACAGGGCTTTGGTGAGATTTATCAGCAGTAAACAGATACGGCCCTCGAGCTACAAGTAAACGTGTCATTCGAGGCATCCATTCACCTACTGCAAATGATCACATGCTCGCCTCAACTGAAGATTTGTTCAAGATATTGCTATTTCTGTTTAGAGTTTTCCCTTCCCTGTTTTCTGATACTCGCATCTTTTTCATTTGATTTTATTGATCCTGACCACCATTTTTGGCTTATTTTGGAAAACATTTTCCATCCGGTTTCTTCGCTCTAACTGGGGGAGTTTTGTTCTGCCACAAATAATTCATGCAGAATAAACAAGCGCTAAATGAAGGAAATTGCTGTGTAGACCCCTTAATGATGCTTACATTCTTCCTTCCTCCCCCTCTTCAGAATATTTTGGTCACAGATAAGCATGTAATTGTACGAGATGCAAACCCAGCTATTATGGTCCTTTGATGTTTTTACCAGACCTTCTCAAACATGCTTAAAATGCTCAGAACTGGAAAGCCAAAAAACAGATGTAATAAAATATTTCCTGTCGCTCTAAGGAAATTGTCAACAAAAATTATACGGAGCTTCTGCAGCCATATAATACCAGTAGGAATCTGAGGTCCTCTGATCAGGATTCGTTGGTTGTTCCTTGCTCCAGGCTCAAGACAAAAGGAGACTGTGCCTTTGAGGTTGTAGCTCCTAAACTTTGGAACTCTCTCCCATTGGACTTAAGATCAGTGGACACTGTGGACACTTTTAAAAAGCAGCTTAAGACCCACTTGTTTAGACCTGCTTTTCAAAAATTTGTATTTGTTTGTTTTTAGTTTGTGTTTTTGTCTTGCCTCATGTTTTTATCTGGTTGTCTGCATTTATGTCTGTTACTCTGTTTCTTAATTGCTTTTTAGTCTTTTATTGTGCAGCACTCTGTGACATCTGTTCTTGAAAGGTGCTATATACATACAATTTACTCCATGCCTGGCTGATTTTTATTTATTTATTTTTTTTTTTCTTTTTAAATAGGTGACTTAGTGTTGTAGTTATTGAGTTTTATTTTTATTTATTTTTTTACTTTGTGAGACAATTTTTTGGGTCAGTTCCACTTTTGTACTGTGCTTTCACATTGGCACCAATGAAAGGAAATTAAATATACTGTAATTCATCAGAATAGCCACATTGTGCCTTAAATCCATACATTGAAGTCCAGAATGAGTGCAGAGCTACTAAGTGCATAGTATGAGATCATTTAAACAGCTTACAAAATTGGCAAGCTAAAACAAGAGCAAGAGACATTAGTTTAATTAATGCAAGTTACTTTTGTACATTAGAAAAAAAATGGCAGGTCACGATACCCTATGCACACATACTGTATGTATGTACAGTCAGAGGTGAAAAGAGTACTGAAAAATACTACTCAAGTAAAAGTACTGTTACTTCTTAAAAAATGTAGTTTGAGTAGATTAAAAGTACCTGTCCTAAAAACTACTCAAGTAAGAATAAAAGAGTTGCTCATTTAAAAGCACTCATGAGTAGTGAGTATTGAGTACTGAGTTGCGAAAACTATGCCTCTTTATAATAAAAACTGTATGCTGCAATTTAAAAATGTAGCACACACCATAATTTACATTCCCTTTTATGGCTGTTTGCCAGAAAGAATAAAAAATATAGGTATTTTATAGGTGCTTGTGATTGACAACTTTTAAAATACATTACTTATCTATGATACTGTGAACACTACATTAATCTGATTTTAAAAAAATAAATAAAATGATTACAGGAATGAAAAGATGAAAAAGTTATTTTCAATACAATAATCCCCATTTTATATCGTAATGTATGAAACAATTACATTCAAATCAGTTTATGTGTAGGGTCTAAATTTCCCTTAATGCTGACAGAGAGAGTTATTGTTGCGCATAGAACAATGCAAGGAATGCAAAAAAATAAACCACTTAAAAAGCAGGGTCACTTGGCGCATCATGTCCCGCACAATAGAGGGGGTAGAGCAGGGGTGGGACAAGTTGTTTGGTACAGGGGCTGCAATGGGCTTTAAAGGAATAATTCACACAAAAATGAAAATTCTCTCATCATTTATTCACCCTTATGCCATCCCAGATGTGTATGAGTTTCTTTCTTCAGCAGAACACAAATTAAGATTTTCAGAAGAATATCTCAGCTCTTTTGGTCCATACAATGTAAGTGAATGGATGCCAAAAATCACATAATTCAGCATAAAAGTAGCCCAATCCATGTGACTCCAGTGGTTAAATCCATGTCTTCAGAAGAGATATGATAGGTTTGGTGAGAAACAGATCAATATTTAAGTAATTTTTTTTACTATAAATTATCCTCCCTGCTCAGTCAATCTCCAATTTAACTTTCACTTATTTTGTTTTTGGTGATTCACATTCTTCATGCATATCGCCATCTACTGGGCAGGGAGACGAATTTCTAGCAAAAATGGACTTAAATTTTGATCTGTTTCTCACCCACACCCATCATATCACTTCTGAAGATATGGATTAAAACACTGGAGTCATATGGATTACTTGTATAATGCCTTTATGTGCTTTTTGGAGCATCAAAATTTTGGCACCCATTCACTTGTATTGTATGGACCAAAAGAGCTGAGATATTCTTCTAAAAATCTTAATTTGTGTTCTGCTGAAGAAAGAAAGTCATACACATCTGGGATGGCATGAGGGTGGCATGAGTAAATGATAAGATAATTTTAATTTTTGAGTGAACTATTTCTTTAAGTAGCACATGGGGGTCCACACTGTACTCCTTTTGAGATACAGTGTTCAACATTGATTTAGTTCTTGTATCTTTTAAGCCCAGAAATAGGTGTGTTCTCATTTTAATGCATGATGCACAATTTTCTGAAGTTTGTGACTGGTGGAATGTTCTGCCTGAAGTATTGCTCTACAAAAGGTTGATACTTTTCTATCAGGCATTAGAAAAAACTTGATAAAGGCTAAGCATAATTATAAATTATTTTATCATCTCTACTTTCCTGGTCATTTATTATACAAATCAACACATTCTCTACATCAGGGGTCAGTATTACAAATAAATAAATAAATAATAAACAATATTATTAAAAAATATTATTATTAAAAATGTCTCTATTTTATTCTATTACATTAATACTTTTAAAGCTACTCATGTTATTCAGCCAAAATTCAGTTTTCTCATTTCCTTGTTTTTGTTGTTTGATTAATAGACTTTTTACGAAATAGGCTTACCAGACAGTGCTCTATTTGGTAACATGTACACTTCAAGTCTGACATTTTGATACAAATACACTTTTTTCCCACTGTTTACATTCACTTTTGGCCAAACCGACTGCGTTTACATTAATGCCTCATCAAGACGGGCATTGACGGAATTATATAGTGTATTTGATCATTTAGGCATGCACCCGCATTAGCACTCTTGGAGCACAAGCGCATGTAAAGCGCACAAACATTAGCCACCATTCAATCAAACAGCATGCAGCTACAGATGCCCTGAAATAAAAAGTCAATCTTTTATATTTTATCTAGATCAACCAACCAGTGGTTGTCTTACTATTGCGATCGATGTAATGAACACCCCTGGTCTAGATGTAGAACATAGGCTAAGTATAGAAAATTACTCAAAAGTTTATCATCGATATCAAGGACATCTCTTTTTTTTTTTTTTTCAGATAAACATTGAGATCGTTTTAGAATGCAGCCCTATTGATAACATTGCCTTAATCTCTCACACCAATCCAATAATCTCAGTGATAGATAGTTAAATTACAGGCTACATTATAGACGCAGAATCTAGTAAGCAGAAATATGAAATTTACCTCGATATGTTTCTTCAAATTAGAGGCAGGTTTAATGCTGATATCTGGCTTGTGCAAGTTAAACTCAAATGACACAATCATGCAATTGGCCTTTTTCACTGCGAAAAGCACTTTCAGATGCAGCCGTGATGTTCAGGTGTTGAACTGTGTTTGAGGCATCCTCCACATCCATAACAGTTGGTGCCGGATCTGCAGCGGCCCTTCAAGTTTTTTACGTGTGATTTGTGATTTGTGATTTGAGTCACAAGACTCTCTCTAGCCAATCATGTTGATAAATAAAAATAAAATCTGGACAGGGAAGTAGTGAACACATACAGTGGGAAAATAGTGCATTAAAAGTACAGTTACAGCATTTAAAATGTACTCAAGTAAAAGTATACCATTTTAAAACTACTTAAAAAAGTAAAATTCCTGGGAAAAACTACTCAATTACAGTAACATGAGTATTTGTAATTTGTTACTTTACACCCCTATGTACAGTGATGTTAAAAAGTAGTTGTCCCTTTCCTGATTTCTTCTATTTTTGTGTGTTTTTCCATACTAAATAGTTTTAGATCTTCAAACAAGATAAAACATAAAACAAAGGCAACCTGAGTATACACAAAATACAGTTTTCAAATTATATATATATATATATATATATATATATATATATATATATATATTTGTTTTGAAGCAAAAAAGATATCCAACACCTATCACCCATGTGAAAAACGAACTGCCCCCTTAAACTTAATAGCTGGTTGTGCCACCTTTAGCAGCAACAACTGCAAGCAAACACTTCTGATAACTGGAGATCAGTCATTCACAACGCTGTGGTGGAAATTTGGCCCGCTCTTCTTTTCAGAACGGCTTTAGTTCAGCCACATTGGAGGAATTTTGAGCATGAACTGCCCGTTTAAGGTCCTGCCACAGCATCTCAATCGGGTTCAAGTCAGGACTTTGTCTAGGCCTCTCCAAATCTTTAATTTAGCTTATTTTGAGCCATTCAGTGGTGGACATACTCCTATGCTTTGGATCATTGTCTTACTTCCAGTTGTGCTTGAGCTTCAACTTACAGACTGATGACACCGTGTAACAATTTTTTATTTATTTTTTGGGTTCCTGGGTACCAAGTGTTATTTCCTAATTGCTTATGCCTCAAAAGTATAGAAAATGTCTATTATTCCCCACAAACTTTGCTTTTGTGACCAGGATAGTGATATTTTGAAATTCACCTATTTTCCTGAACATTCCAGATAGATTCAGTGCTGAGTAAACTTGGAGTAATTTCTAGAACTTTCAAGAACTTTCCAGTAATATAAATAGTAGTATAAATACAGGGGCCTTAAGCCCACTATTTCAGTTTAGTTCCAGCTGCCTAAGTGGATACATATCTGCATTTTTCTGAGATGGCATCAAGAGGCTGCAAGCATCTGTTGACGCATTTTGCTATGTCTGCGGCCAATTTATCAAGATAAGAGCGAAAAAGTACTCAGTGGAAGCATCTGCTAAGATGTGTGAGGCCAACAAGGCATATTTCGGCATGCCTGTCGGGGATCAAGACAAACCCTGGGCACCTCATTTCACCTGCGAGCACTGCAAAAAAACTCTGGAAGGTTAGATGGACAATTGTTGCTCAGAATTTTATGTTATAAAATGTGTTCATTTTTTAAATTGTAAAAGTTTTTAATTTTAAAATGTTTTACAATTTTCAATGTTATTGAAAAAATATATCATATATGAAAAATGTTGCGAGAATCTCTTACACATTAGTCATGGGTGAAATAAATTTATTTTTGTAGGATGGTACAGAGGGGAAAAGAGAGCCATGAAGTTCACTATCCCAAGAATTTTGCGGGAACCCACTAACCACTCAAGTAACAGCTACTTCTGCATGGTGGACCCTTCCAAACGTCGGACTGGCAAGAATGCACCTGCTATCACGTATCCAGACCTTCCTTCATCCATCGCCCCGCTGCCACACTGCCATGAGCTCCCCATACCCACTCCTCTGGAGAGAGAGCAGCCATCTTTAGAAGAGAGCAGCAAGTCATAGAGCGAGGAAGATGTTGTAGATCCAGATGACAATTTCAGAGGTGGAGCTGAGGAGAGAAACCCAAACTACCCCAACCAAAAAGAGTCATTACCTCAATGACTTGATTAGAGAATTTGGTCTCACCAAGTCCAATAACAAGCTTTTGATGTCTAGGCTCAAGCAGTGGAACATGTTGGATGAAAGTGTGCAAGTCGCAGATCAGAGGAAGCTTCACCAACCTTTTTCCAGCTTCTTCACTCATCAAGACGGGCTCTGCTTCTGCCACAATGTGACCAGTCTGTTCGAGGCAATCAGAATCGCTTGTAAACAGAATGAGTGGCGCCTCTTCATTGACAGCTCATCCAGGAGCCTCAAAGCCGTGCTGCTCCATAATGGTAACAAGTACCTGTCTCTTCCCTGGCTCACTCGGTGCACCTCAAAGAGGATTACAACAGCATCAAGACCTTGCTGGACGACTTGAAATATGATGAGTACATTTGGGGGTTGATTCGTGAAAGTGATTTACAGTATAATCGTAAATCTTGAAAAACTACTCACTTCTAAATCTTTTGTAGTCATTTTTGTATTACTTTAGTGTAAATACATGTCAATTTGGATACATATATTGTTTTTTTCTGACTTTATGTGAACGAAAAGACACAAATACGCCCGTTTTCTCATTGGAAATAGGTACATTTCAAAATATCACCGTCCTGGTCACAAAAGCAAAATTTGTGGGGAATAATAGCCATTTTCTATACTTTTGAGGCATAAGCAATTAGGAAATAACACTTAATACCCAGGAACAAAAATTGTGTTACATACTGTGACTGGAACTTTTCCTTTAGGATTTTGTGATGAAGAGCAGAATTCATGTTTACCTCAGTTATTTCAAGTTGCCCTGGCCCTGAAGCAGCAAAGCATCCCAACACCATCACACTATCGCCACCATGCTTGGCCATTGGTATGATGTTCTTTTTGTGGAATTCTGTGTTTGATTTATGCCAGATGTAATGGGACCCCTGTCTTCCAAACAGTTCCACTTTCGACTCATCAGTCCACAGAACATTCTCCCAAAAGGTTTTAGGATCATCAAGGTGTGTTTTGGCAAAATTCAGACGAGCCTTAATGTTCTTCTAGATTAGCAGTGGTTTTTGCCTCGCCACTCTTCCATGGATGGCAATTTTGTCCAGTGTCTTTCTGATAGTGGAGTTATGAACATTGACCTTTATTGATGCGAGAGAGGCCAACAGTTCCTTGGATGTTGTCCTTGGCTTTTTTGTGACTTCCTGGATGAGTCGTCACTGTGCTCTTGGAGGAATTTTGGAAGGTTGGCCACTTCTGGGAAGGTTCACTACTGTTCCAAGTTTTCTCCATTTGGAGATAATGGCTCTCACTGTGGTTCCTTGGAGTCCCATAGCCTTTGAAATAGCTTTGTAACCCTTCCCAGACTGAAGTATTTCAATCACCTTTTACTTATCATTTCTGGAATTACTTTCAACCTTAGAATAATAGTGAGGTACTGGGTGAGACCTTTTAGCCCACATCATGCTGCTGAAAAAGTTATATTTAGGTGTTGATTTGATTGAACAGGGCTGGCAGTAATCAGGCCTGGGTATGTATAGTCCAGCTGAACCCCATTAGGAATGCAGTTTCATAGATTTGGGGATTTAGTAACTATGGGGTCAAATACTTTTTCACACAGGCCCAGATGGTATTAGATAACTTTTTTTGCTTCAATAAAAAACATTATTATTTAAAAACTGTATTTTGTATTTGCTTAGATTGCCTTTGTTTTATGTTAGATTTTGGTGGAATTTTTGAAACACTTTAGTATGAGATACTGTATACAAAAAAACAGAAGAAATCAGGATGAGGCAAATACTTTTTCACAGCACTGTATGTGTATATATATATATATATATATATATACACCATTTCAAGACGGTTTAAGGAAGTGACGTTTATATTTTTTTGTTCCTTGAATAGTTCCTGCTAGTTGTGTGCTCCAAATGGGATAAACCAAATGGGATAAACCCTCCGAAGGGCACTTTGAAGGGAGTACAATCATGACAGTCACACTGTAAGACTGCTTCAAACTAAATTTCAAATAAAAATTACTTTAAAAGTGAGTTCTGAATCATATTTTTGAGCCCCACACCATTTAGCCTTTTAAAGCTTTCACAGTGAATGGTAAAGTCTTCAAAGTGCATAGGGATGATTACTTCTGAATAGAACGCTCCCTCATCAAACTACCAGCGCAAGGTGCTTCATTCATAGCGACTTTAACACGATTACTAAGCTCCGTAAGTCATTTATTTTATTTATTTATATTTTAATAAAAAATCATTTATTTTCTCCCAATTTGGAATGCTCAATTCCCACTACTTAGTCGGTCCTCGTGGTGGTGCGGTTACTCACCTCAATCCGGGTGGTGGAGGTCAAGTCACAGTTGCCTCCGCTTCTGAGACCATCAATCCGCGCATCTTATCACATGGCTCATTGTGTATGACACCGCGGAGACTCCACATGTGGAAGCTCATGCTACTCTCCGTGATCCATGCACACCTTACCACGCGCCCCATTGAGAGCGAGAACCACTAATCGTGACCACAAGGAGGTTACCCCATGTGACTCTACCCTCCCTAGCAACTGGGCCAATTTAGTTGCTTAGGAGACCTGGCTAGAGTCACTCAGCACACCCTGGATTCAAACTCGCGACTCCAGGGGTGGTAGCCAGCATCAATACTCGCTGATCTACCCAGGCTCTGTAATTCATTTACTTTGACATTTAGTAATTTACCAGATGATTTTATCCAGAACAACGAGACAAGAAAAGTATTTAATCCTTAAAAAAGAAATCTTTACCTTGTCCACGGGTCACGCAAACAGACAGACAGAGCTTCATTGAACAGCTTCATTGATTATAACCAGAGACTATTAAGCATACGGTCACTTCTATTAAAATGAATGGGAGAAATTGGAACACCCAACGGTTAACAGATGTAGAAAGCAAGTCCCACCTTACAGGTAAATGAGCCAATCACCTTCTAGATACAGACATCGTCTTTCAATCAACTTGAGAATGCATATGCTCATTAGCTATACAAGCTGGGAAAAATCACTTTTTGCTGCTTGTTTACATATAAAATAGCTTTGAAATTATAAAGATGTCTGGCGAGTGACCTGACTTGACATTATTTGAGGAAGAATATTAACTCAGAGCAGTATTTAAAGGATCCGTCGATGACACCGGAAGTGCTGCAGGAAAACTTCAAATTCAAGTATTGTTTATGTGCTTGAAATGGTATATATAAATATACATATTCCATTGTTTGCCTTTTCCCTGTTAGCTCTTTCTCCCTCAATCCCTTTCACTCTTCCAGTCTTGTCTCGCAGTGACTGTTCACACACACTTGTTTTATAAATCTCCCTAAGTTTGTTTTCTCAACCTTTGGTTTCCTCTTCCCTTCTCCCTCCAGTTATTTCCTCCTACACATCAGTATTCACATTAAGCTTCTTATCCACTGTGTTACCCATCATTCCCCCAGATGCTTCATTCTTTCTGAAGTTCATCGTCACTTGAAATGAGGTCCATCTGTTACTCTCAGCCAGGGTTAGGCCGCCTGGTGGCCTTGTACCCTAGTTGTGACCATGTGGAGGGTCTCGGATGCCCCTGTAACCTGCCTCCTACTGGGACTGTGGATGATTGACAGAAGGTTCACACTATGTCATGGGCTCCATAAAGGCGCTCGCTTTCGCTCCATCGAATCAGATTTTCTGTTCTTCAGTGCACAAATTGTCTAAGCCCTTGTTTGTTTCTAGTGACTCAAGTCGAAGTGAGGATTATTTTTCTCCATTTTATGTGACAAACATGTAAGGATGTCATTAACACAGCATAAATTTCATAACAATTTCAATGTGTTTTTTTCCAAACATTACAAGGGACCGATGAGGAAAACGGCACTTCGTCATGGCTTGCAATTTCTCACCATGTGGTGTTATCCTCACTTGTTCCAGTACTATGGCCTCCAGATTTGGACCTCCATGTGCCAGAGCCTTTTGGGATTTCGGCTTTGTGTCTTAAAAGATAGGAGTGCGAATGGACACTGGAATTCTCCTCGTGTTTGATGCCCTCCCCCTGAGCGAAAGTGTGAGTCTCGTCGGACATGCTCTGAGGCCTAGTTCGACGGGCATTTTCTGATGAACAATGCGTGTGAGAGACCATGTATGTTGTGAGCCATCGCCATTAAAAAACACTGTATGGGAGAATTTGTTGTTGGACAGTAAGGAAACAAAATGGGCCTCTTTGTCCCTATTGTCTTTTTCTGTGTCGTTCTGGGAGAATGCACATGAATAAGGCAATGAAGAAGCGGCCTCGGCCTCTTTCTCTCTCCTTTTCCCATTCGAAGCGCTGCTCGTGGTGAATGGGATCATGCATGGACCGGTGAGCCTGGCCACGGAACGAGGGGGCTGGAAAAAGAGAATATTCCTCAACTGAGCAATGGTGAACCAATGCACAATGTGCTTCGTCAGTGCCATTATTCTCTTGGGATTATATCAGGAGTTGCAAGGTATTTTAACTATTTTTCCTTTTGCCTGTTTTGTGGATCATGCGGGCGTTCTGGTGAGAGAAGAGACATGCACTGCTATCTCTGCTCGATTTTTCGATGGCGGCATGGATGTCGCTCTTTTCAGACAGCTGTTGGATCTACATGATGGCTTTGCAGTCCAACCAAGCGCATCACGTTGAGGAATGCCTTTTTGAGTTCGCCGTCTCCGTTTGGACTTTCCCTCGATTTCCCCCCGTGGCTTGTGCCATGGAGTGAACATTGAGAGATCGTAAACTGAATTCAGCCTCTGTCTCCTTGAAAAAGGGTCTCGAGACATGCATAACAGAATTTGATGTTCAACAAGCACAAGTGTACACAAAACACACAGTCACACAAGCACAACACACTGTCCCCCATAGGAATGCTGGGGCTGTTGTGGCTGACCAGCTTGTTCTCAATATCCCCCAAGTTCACACATTCTTCCTCACTCAAAATGTCTGGGAAGAGATTTTATCAATGAACATCCCTGCTGTATATACACTTCAGGGTGGATTTTACACATTCAGAATGTTGACACAGAAACAAATAATGTCACAAGTACAGCCGGGGGACTGGTTTGTGTCCATAGATTTGAAGGATGCTTATTTCCATATTCAGATTGCACTAAAACACTGGCACTTTCTCTGATTCTCTTTTGGGGGCAAAGCAAACCAATTTTGCGCCTTTCCGTTTGGATTAACTCTAGCACCACATACTTTCACAAAATGAATGGATGCAGCTCTGATGCCCTTAAGGCTTCAAGGCATCTGCGTTTTGAATTATATAGACGATTGTATGGTGTTAGCTTTTTCATTCCCTCACATAAGTTTGCATTCCATTGCAATAGTTTCCATTCCCTCACAATACGTTTTGCGTTCCCTCTGAATAAGTTTGCTTTCCATTGCAAAAATTTGCATACCCTCGCAATAGGTTTTGCATTCCCTCAGAATAGTTTGTGTTACTTCACAAGTTTTGCATTCCCACTTAATACATTTTGCGTTCCCTCACAATAGTTTGCATTCCCTCACAATATCTTTTGCATTCCATTGCAATAAGTTTTGCATTACCTAGCAATAGGTTTAGCATTTCCTTGTAATAACGTTTGCATTCCATCACAATAGTTTGCGTTCCATTGCAATAAGTTTTGCATTACCTAGGAATAAGTTTAGCATTTCCTTGTAATGGAAAGTTTACGTTCCATCAAAATAGATTGTGTACCCATCGTTATGCATTGTGTTCCATCATAATAGTATTTGTACCCTCGCAATAAGTTTTGCATTTCCTCACAAAAGTTTGCGTACCCTCACAATATTTTTTAGCGTGCTCTAGCAATAAGTTTTGTATTCCATTGCAATAGTATGCATACCATCATAATACGTTTTGCATTCCATCGCAATAAGTTTTGCATCTCTCACAGTAGTTTGCATTCCCTCTCAATAAGTTTTGCATTCCTTCACAGTAGTTTGCATTCCCTCGTGATAAATTTTGCATTCCCTCACAATAGTTTGCATTACTGTGCAATATGTTTTGCGTTTCCATGCTATACCTTGCAATCCCTTACAATTTTACCAGTTGATTTACTTGGTTTTACTACAGTAACTATAGTTCAACTACAGGGCTTTCCACACTGCATGCAACCCTGTGTTATTGTCTTTTTAAACCCTAATTTTAACGGGTAAAGCAATATTTCACACTTGCAATTTTGAAAGGGGGTCAGCACCGCTTTTAACCCTGGTTTATGAAATCCTTCTCCTGAGCAGGGTTAGCACTGTTTTTGCAGGGTTAACCACAAATAGTGTAAAACAATACGGTGTTAGAATGTCACAGAAAGTTGTTTAAAATCAGATGTAATGCCTGTGTGCTTACCTAATTTAATATTCATGCATTTTGTACAGTGCAGAAACTTTCTTGTGCTGTTTACATTCTCCGTCTGAGGGAAATGGGTATAATGACGTACAGTGATGGCAAATGCAATAACTGCTGTGATGAAGAGACAGTATTCCTTTTGCATGTGTTTTTGTTTGTAGTATGTTTCAGAAGATGAAAGACAAACAGAGCGGATTTGCTGATGACATTTCCACAGACAAGCAGTTCATTGATTTACACAGATAAGTTATTACTGGTTGTGTGCTAGTAGCGAGGTGTATTTGTGGAATCATTGCTATCAACTTCATACATATGCAAATAAGAATGAAAATCCCAGGGTTTCGAAATGTACATTTTGTAATCTTTATTTTTGCTTCAGCTTAAACAAAAAAAAAACTCTAAAATCGGACATTAACACAAAGAAACTGTTCTTTAAATGACAAACCCACATAGTAAAAATAATTATTCTGGAAATAACTGTTAAGTTATTACCTCCAATATTTATCCTTATACTGGTCCATGTTCAGATGGGTTGTCATGGGACTGTTGTGAAGACATGAGGGGCATTCGCTGAAATGCATGAATCCACGAGTGCTGAATGTTGTGCATAATTAAAATAATTACCACCGATGATGCAAGGTACTGTATAACATCCATGCAACACAAATTTAAATTTTTACCTGCACTGCTGTAGCTTAAAATGATCATCATAGCAATGTAATAGACTAAATCAAATTGAAAGTATTTTTTTCCTTTGAGGGCCACATTTGGCCCACGGGCTGCACTTTTGACACCCCTGCATTATACTGTGGTTAATTTGTGGTACAAGTATGATTTTTAAAACCATGGTTTTCTTGTTTTAAGCATAAAACTTACTCAATTTTGTTAGATTTCCTTAAAACAAGAATTCATATCTTACCTTATGCTGCTATAATACTGCTGCCATGATTCTAGGGTGTTCTTGGTGGTTGCCAGGGTGTTACTATGTGGTTGGTAAGGTGTTTTGGGTGGTTGCTGGGGTGCTTGTAGGTGGTTGCTTATTGACCCAAATCAAAAGAGCCTTTCTTCTTTCTCCTTCTTTGATCCCTAGCTGGCGACGTGCCGGGGTTGCCTCCGGAGACTGTATGCTGCTTTGGGCAGTGTTGGTTAAGTTACAATCAAAAAGTAATCCACTATTAATTACTGATTACTTCTCTAAAAAATTATAATCTGATTACTTGTACTGATTACATTGATGTTAAAGTAATCAGATTACTAATTACTTTACTTTGATTTTACTTTCTAAAACCTGCAAAAAAACAAAAAAAAACAAAAAAACAAATGTAACGCTAATAGCTCTTTTAGTACTTTAATATTGACTGAAAACAATAACAAAATTTCAGCAAATGACAAAGACAAATAAAGAGATTCAATGCATTTCTAAATATGAAACTTAACTTTCTTATCTCAAATATGCTGTAGTAGTATCTTAAGGCCATGCTATCTAAAACCTTCTTTGCTGTGCGTGGCATGTATGTGTACAGTATGCTTGTTTACCTGTGTTTGTGTTGGTGTGAAAGAACACTAATGAACACTAATGAACTGAAAACATTTCTGAAAACACATCTGCAAACAGCTTTGATAGTAAATCCATTGTGTATCTGAATGCTTGTTGTTTCTTTTCAGTGTGAATATACGTTTGCTTGTATGTTGCATCATGCTTGTGTTTGTGTGCATGTGCAGTATATCTGTTTGTGTGTGTACATGTGCAGCATGTGTGTGTTTACAAAACTTTACAGAGAGTGGATTATTTCTACCTCCCTGCTTGTGCTCAGACGAATTGAGTATCCTTTATCACTTGCCCATCTGTAACACTATTTTTAATTGTGTACAGTACATAAAGAACATAAAAGAGCCATCTGCATAGTGACGTCTTTTTCAAGACACCCTGCTGCAAATGTTTCCACCTTGTGATATATCTCTCTGTCAGACATGAATGTGCGCTGTTTTCCATATACAGTACACCCGATGCCGATCCCCTCTCCTCCCGCGGCAGCTGCAGAGGGCCACGTGAGGATGGGGTAGAGTGCAGAGATTTGAGGAGGATTTGTGTAATCTTGAAACGCTTTACTTTTTCGTTAATAAACAACTACACTCCGTTGCGTCCATAATAATGCAGCTCACTCATCTGCCATTGCCTCAATATGTGTCCTCAATGCCATGGTGGTTTGTTAGAGCGCATGTTCATTAGTTGACACAGCAACACACATAAAAGTACTAACATAGAAACATAATACATTTTAAAATGCATTCTACTTCATTAATATTATTCTCTTAGCAATAAATGTGTAATCCAAGTAACGTAATTTTATTCATATCTGTAACTGTAATCAGATTACGTAATTTTTTTAAGTAACACATTACATTACTGCGTTACCGCAAAATGTAATTAGATGGCTTTGGGTGCCGCTGGGCTTCGAACTTCATTCATAATGCCTTTCTATGCTTGTCGATCCATGGCAATGGCCTTGGCATCATAGGGGTTGATTCGCTGGTGTTTCAAGTCTTCTTTGATTTTCTTGTACCAGATCTTCTTCAGCACAGATCTTTGCACCCTGCAATCCATTGGTCGTTGACGCCAGAGAAGCTGATATAGTATCCGGTTGGTGTTCATTTGGCAGACGAGCCTGATCCACCTCAGCTGACTCGATTGAATCGCCTCTTCAATCATCGATTGTTTATCACATCCTGTACGGATGGTCTCATTTCGAAGTCAGTCCCGAAGTGAAACTCCCAGGATCTGCTGCAGACATCGCATTTGAAAGTCCTTGAGTTTGTTTAGGTCTGGCTTGAGCAGGGTCCACGTATCGGAGCTATATGGAAGAATTGGCAGGATCAGTGTCTGGAAAAGACCTATTTAGTCTTGATGGAGATATGGTTCTTTTTTCATAGGCACCACTTGAGAATGCCGACGTGATGCGAATGCCGCTGTTGCCTGCCCAATTCTACTATGGACTTTGGTGGCAGACTAGGGATACCAAGTATTTGAATTCTTGCACTTGTTCGATTTGGACTCCAGAAAGGTGAACATTGGGCCACGATCCATCCATTGTCAGGACTTTGGTTTTGTCTGGATTAATCATCAGACTGTATGGTTGGGCAATCTGGGCGATATCGTAGAGGATGTCCATGGCCTCGGTGTCCATGTCTGCAAATATGGCACTGTCATCGGCGAACATCAAATCAGTCACAAAGTTGTTGTTGTCACTCCTTGTCTATCTTCAAATACTGTATTGAACAGCTGAGGGGAGGCAACATCTCCTTGGTGGACTCCTGTTTGGACAATAAATTCTTCGTATTGTTCGCTACGGATCCGCACACTGGTGGACAAGCCATCATATGATGTTTGAAGGAGGAGTTGGATGATCTTCTGGGGCACGTGTTCAGCCTCCAACATACTCCACAGGGCTGGCCAGTGGACGCAGTCAAACACTGCTCTGAAGTCAATAAAGATGATGATGGCACGCTTCCCACATTGGATTCTTTCTTCCATCAGTTGACAAATAGAAAAGATTTAATCACAGCAGCTCCGATTTTGCCTGAATCCAGCTTGTTCTTCTCGGCTCGTCAGCTCACAATATTTCTTCAGCCTGGATTGAATGATCTTCATAAACACCTTGCTGATAATGGAGAGTAGACTGATCCTGCGGTAGTTCATGCATTCCCGACTGTTGCCTTTCTTCAGAATTGGCATGATAACAGCCTTCTTCCACGTTGATGGAATGCATTCTGAGTGCCAAATCAGTTGTATGAGCATGTGAAGCTGATTTAACAAGACGTCTCCTTCGGCTTTGATCGCTTCGGCAGGAACTTGGTCTACTCCAGGAGCCTTTCTATTCTTCAGCGATTTTATGGCGGTTCTCACTTCATCAACAGTTGGCTCGCCATCAAAGAGTGGATTCTCAGGTGGGTCAATGGGTGTTGGCTCTGCTGTCGATCCGTGCGGTGGATAGTGGTTGGTAGCTCTTGGAAGTACTCTTTCCATCGCCATAGACGCTCGCTAGGTGAGCTAACAAAAGGTTCCATCCATCTTCTTTATGTTGTCATTTCTTTATTTGCTTCGTCCACTCAACATCTTAAGGGTCTGGTACAGGACTCGATATTCGTGCCTGGATACTGCTTCCTCGAGTTCGGCCGCTACCGTAGTCCAATAGGCTTCTCATTCGGCCTTCATCTTCTTTAGAACTTCTCTGCACAGCTGTCAGTATTGCTCAAATTTGACATGTTTGACTCACTTCCTTTCTCGCACCAAATCCAGGCACTCGTCCGAGATCCACGGTTATGTCCTGCGGCGGATAGGCTGGCATAGACTGATGACACAATCTAGGATCGATGATGTTATTTGCTTTTCTTCTCCATCCACGTCGTCTAGCTGATCGAGTGCTGCGAATTTATTTGACAGGGCAATCTGGAATTCTTCTTTCGTTTCTGGATCCTTTAGTCACATCCATTTTGGCGGTGATCTTGTGCTTTGCTCGCTGGAGTCGCAGTTGGAGCTTGGCATGAACGAGGTAGTAGTCTGATCTGCAATCAGTTCCCCTCATTGCGCGCACATTTAAGCGACGACTAGAAGCGGGAGCTGATCAGGAAGAATTCTAGGATGGCCGAGTCTTCACCAGATGTATTTTGCCACGTAAGTTGATGTTTTTGAGGATACTGGAAGTGACTGTTACCCATGATGAGATTGTTGGATGAGGGGAAGGAAAGTAGGCGCAGGCCAATTATCACTGATTTCTCCATGGAAGAATTTGCCCATCGTTTGATGGGCCTTTACCCCAAGATAGCCTTATTCTTGTCTCTAGATATGGCACAAGTAGATATACTGTAGATATGGCCCTTCTTCAATGTAAATCTATAGCATTTATTATCCACTATGCAAAACTCTTGAGTTCAGTCACTTAGAAAAGTGATAGCACACCTCTCCACCACAAGCCACACAATTTGAGGTATAATTCATGTCTGTAGCAAAAACATTGTGGGATGAGTTACACATAGGGTTTGTTCAAATCCTTATAAGCAGTAGTTGTAATGCTTGTCTTAGTAAGCACCACTAATAAGCCCTCTTAAAATGCATGTGAACAATTTTATGCCTCAGCAATAACATTTTTACCCCATTTATCACTAATTAATTGATTTAGAGTTTTCTAGCCATTAGCAACTTTGGATAAGGTTATTAATAACTGACAACAACTCCCAACATTTTAATAATGACACCAAAATGACAGCAAGGGCTCATTAACTCTTAATGAAATACTCAATTATATTTATTATTTTGCACACCTCTTGGCTTTGCTGATATCGTATATTTTAAGATTTGTGGTATACTGCTGTGATAAAATGGTCTCTCCCCCTGTTCATGCCCGGTTTTCGCTGGTCTCGTGATTGACTCCCCACAGAGTGTGGAGGAGCAGAGAGAGGCCAGCCCAGACAGCTAATGTTATTAGTCTCATTACAGCTCCCCAGGAGCTCTGAGGCAGGGGGGCGGCCACCTGACGTGCTGTTTATTTCCTTGCTACTACGCTGCTCCAATTACATTCCCCGTAATGAGCAAGATTATGATTTTTTCGGCAGCCTTGTGTCATTCCATGGAAAAAGCTGTCATGTTTTAGACAGAAATAATCAAGAACTATTGTTAGAAAACACAGGTGAATTTTCAAATGAATGTAAATATAATTATTTTGACAGGTGCATGCTATACCATTGTTCAGGCGCAGAAATAAATCAGTCATTTGCTAAATTTTTTACTCAACCAAACACTTAATTTAAGGCTGATATTTATGTCCCTTAGGGTGATAAAAAAAAAAAAAAATACAGCATCACATCCTTGACCCAACAACTAATGTCTTTTTATTGTAAAAAGTTGATTGACTGCTAACTAGCTAACTTGTGTTAGAAATGTTACCATCACACATCATACACAAACCCACTTGAAGGTTGATCTAGGCTTTAAGTGCCATTAAAATTACTGTTAAATAAATTGTGTTGATAAAACAGGCCTTGACATTTTTCACCATGCAACGGCAGTGTCAGTAATTAACTTTCCAAGAAGGAGGATTTGAAAAGTTTCTTTCTCTATAAAACTTGTCTGCATTTTATGACTTCTCCTTTGAACGCAGTTAAAACCGTAACAGCAAGATAATTCTCCACTTCCAAGCAATTCACCAATCATCTTCCAGAAAGAGAAGAAAATGTAAAAATGAAAATGGCATGCACTTGTTCCAATTCCAATTACATTCTTTCATATCAGTTTTAAAATACACTGCACTAATTAAAACAGTATGGTTAACGAACACCCCAGGCCTCTTAATCCTCCAACACTTTGAAATCACTTTTCTTATTGCGGTGCCAATCTCTTATGAGAAAATTGCTCAAGTTTATTTAGAAGTCTAATGCAATACTCCCTAACAGAAGCATTTTCAAAATGAAGTGCATGCAATAATTCCACCTATACAGCTTATATGAAGATGAATGTTCAGTGTGGCTTACAGTCTACAATCTATTGTTCATTGTAACAGTCTATGCCTCTTTCTAATGTGATATTGCGACATGAGAAAAATAGAATTTTCCTTGATCATTTGAAATAAAAAGTTCAGTGTACAATGAAAATACACATTTAGAACTCAAAACTTCCTCCCTAGTCCAAAAACACCAATTATTGAAAGTAAGCTGCAAAAACAACTTGTTCTGATGTCAGAAACCCAAATACAATACAAAATGTAATGCTCAGAAACTTGGCCTGCCCTGTCACAATAAGCTAAGAGGAGGAAGTATAGAAAGTACCAGAAAAACTAATAATTAGAGTAAAAATGCGGTCAAACTTTGTGCTGCTCCTGGCTGTGTGTAGCACCTGCCGCTCTGCATATCTGAATAATATCAACATTAGAAATGAGTGGCTGAAGTTTATTTTTTAAATAAATCTATGATCATTTCAGTTTGATCTTAAGAGTTTGATGCAGATTGTTTTGGGATCATTTCTAACAACATCTGCCTGTGTTGTGTTATGAATTGTAATCTGACTCATTTTGGAACATACGAAATGGAGCACACATAGCTATTCTAGATGATGAAAAATATGACATATTATGGAAAAAAAAAAAAAGTTCCCTTTAAATAAACCAGACGGTGGACAGCATTTCAGGAGATATCTGAATATTGCTTTTTCAAAAATGTATATCAATAATTCAGTGTAATATCTTGTAAAAATATGAATAAAACAGTTGTAGTTGCTTTACCCTCTATTGCTTTATTTCATGCAACATTGCCTCCTGGACACTTCTCATATCTGTCTGTCACTTCTGAGTCAGGGGAGTGTGAGAAGAGTCTTTGACTGCATGTAAGAATGCTGTCTCCCTTACTACTGTCAGCCTTAAAATCACAAAGCCCCTGTCTCATGAGAGGCCATGCGGTTTATATCACCTCTGTGACCATGGTTTACAAGCCCAAGGCAGAAAGGAAGTAGATAAGAGCTTCAAATAAATTTACAGTGTGTAACATCAGCACTCTAATTCTAGAACTCTGAAATCAGGTCTGTCCTTTGTTTTAAGGAAGTGATGTCTTCACTTTTTTTCCCCTTTTTCTCCCAATTTGGAATGCCCAATTCCCAATGCACTCTATGTCCTCGTGGTCGCATAGTGATTCGCCTCAGTCCGGGTGGCGGAGGACGAAACCCAGTTGCCTCCGCGTCTGAGACAGTCAACCCGCGCATCTTATCACGTGGCTTGTTGAGCGCGTTGCCATGGAAACATAGCACGTGTGGAGGCTTCACACCATCCACCGCGGCAACCACGCCCAATTCACCATGCGCCCCACCGAGAACAAACCACATTATAGCGACCACGAGGAGATTACCCCATGTGACTCTACCCTCCCTAGGAACAGGGCCAATTTGGTTGCTTAGGAGACCTGGCTGGAGTCACTCAGCACGCCCTGGGATTCGAACTAGCGAACTCCAGGGGTGGTAGCTAGCGTATTTTACCACTGAGGTACCCAGGCCCCAATGTCTTTGTCTCTTGAATATTTCCATCTAGTTGTCAAACTCATTCAAAACAACAGCGGGGGGCGTGTCATTCATAGTGACATTAACACAATTAACATTATTATTGGTTATACCATTGTAACAGAATGTCATTTTTTAAATTTGGACCATGTGGTTTAGTGGCTGGATGCTCCCTGGATGCCTGGAACTAACGCAAATTAAAGTGTTTAGATCTCTGAAAAAGCAACCGCAAATGGACGCATGAAAAAGAAGACGTTTATTTTATATAGCGCCTTTCCCAAGCTCAAGGTCACTTTATAATTTGCATATTTCATTGATACAATTAGATTGATACAAATACACACACACACACACACACACACAAGTATTAAGACATCAATATCAAGTATCTGTTAAACCTGAGATGGTAAGTCAAAATGAACCACTGCAGTGAAGCGTGACAGCTAGATACTGTCACAGTCAGTCTCCCTCATGTTTTCTTTAGGACTCTTATTTTGAAATGTTTCCCCGGACTACATCTCCCATAGTGCACTGCCCTCATCACTGCCATCTGTTCCTCATCTTCCTCACCTGTCTTCCATTCCCTCATTAGTTCCTTTTTGTATAAATATCCTCTAGTTTTGCCCATTCCTTGAAGTGTTACATTGTGTTGTTATTTTGTGATGTTTAGCTTTATTGTTTGTTCCACTCCAGCCTTTGTTCCACTCCAGCGATTACAATTAAGCTTTATTGTTTGTTCCACTCCAGCGTTTGTTCCGCTCTAGCGTTCATTATTAAAAGACTTAAAGTATCTACTCCCTGCATCTCCTCTCTTCCTCTCCAAGAACCCAATGTTACAGAAGGACTGACCGCATAAATGGATCTACCGGCCGTAAGAATCCTCCTCCTTGAACAAGGAGACCGTCCAGTTGAGGACCATTTGTGTGAGTTTCTCCACCTAGCGAATTTGGTGCACTGAAGGAGCTGATGCCTCCGACGGGTCCTCACTGGACGCTCGCCGACTACGTTGAGGAGGATCTGAAACTTTGAGGCTCACCATTCACTGTGGGTGTGGAGGATGAGGACTTTGAATCTCCTCCCACAGTGGACATCCTCCCAGCTTTCTCCCCTCACATTGTGGGTTATGGCGGGAACCCCATGCCACCTCCTTGCCCCAAGCCTCCCATGGCTCCTCGCCACAAGCCTTCCACGGCTCCAAAATAACTCCTCTCCATACAATTGGCATAAATATTTTTTTTGGGGGGCTCATCCTCTCCAAGTTCTGGTGGTCGTTTCCCTGCCGCAGTCTACGGTAACAACCACGGAAGTTGCATTTCCCCCGTATGATGTGAATTATGGCAGAACCCCGGGCCACAACCTGTGCCCATGCCTGCCATGGTTAACGAGCCAGTGCCCATGCCTGTAGCCTCAACCGTCCCAGAGCCAATGCCTGTGGCCTCGACCATCCCCATAACCACGCTCCCTGCTGGCCTTAAGAGGAGGAGAAGGAAAAGGACACCTTCTCTCCAGTCTCTGCCAGTGTTCACAACCACGGAGGTCATTCCCCAGTCTCTGCTTTTGCTCACGACCATGGAGGTCGATCCTCAGTCTCTGCCTGTACTTTCTACCATGGGAATCAGTTCCCAGCCTTCCACGGCTCTTAGCCCTGAGCCTCCCATGGACCCATCCCTCGATCCTCCCAAGACTCCGCCTTCCATGGCCTCGTCCCTCAAATCTTCCACGGCCTCATCCCTCGAGCCCTCCATGGCCTCCTCCCTCGAGCCTTCTGCAGCTCCGCCTTCCATGTCTCTGCCCCTTGTGCCTCCCATGACTCTGCCTCCCATGACTCTGCCTTCCATGTCTCTGCCCCTCGTGCCTTCCCTGGCTCTGCCTTCCACGGCTCCACCTTCCTTGACTCCACCTCCCATGGCTCTGCCCCTCGAGCCTTCCCTGGCTCCAGCTCCCACGGCTCCGCCTTCCATGGCTTCGCCCCTCGACCCCCTCATGGCTCTGCTTTCCACGGCTCTGCTTTCCACGGCTCTGCCTGCCTTCGTCGGACCTCTCCAGGTTCCACATGCCTTCGTCGAGCCTTTCTCTGCTCCACCTGTCTCCGTCGACCCTTCTATGGCTTTTCCCTCTATGTCTCCCATGACTCTGCCCTCAATTCCTGGATCTCCACCTCTTACATTTCAGCCTACTTCACCACAGTCTCCACCTCCTAGCCTTCCAACTCCTATTCTAGCTACTCCACCTCTGGATCCGCCTAAGTCTCCACCTCCTGTGGCCCAACTGCCGGACACTGTTCCTTTCCGAGAGCTGTCTCCCAAACCTCCTGACCCAGTCCCTTCTCTTTGGCCATCTACTAGGCCTCCTGATCCAGGTCCTGCCCTGTGGCCGCCTCCCAGGCCCATGGATCTATTCCCAGCCCTGAAGCCACTCCCCAGGCCCCCGAATCGTTCCTAGCCCTGAAGCCGCCCCCCAGGCCTCCTGATCGTCCTCCTTGGATCCTCCTTCACCTTACCCTCCTCATCCATCTTTGGGCACCAGAAGTCGCCCTTTTGGGGGGGGGGTTGTCACAGTCTGTCTCCCTCATGTTTTCCTAAGGACTCTTATTTTGAAATGTTTCCCTGGACTACATCTCCCATAGTGCACTGCCCTCATCACTTCCGTCTGTTCCTCATCTTCCTCACCTGTCTTCCATTCCCTCATTAGTTCCTTTTTTGTATAAATATCCTCTAGTTTTGCCCATTCCTTTGTCAGTCCTTGAAGTGTTAAATTGTGTTGTTATTTTGTGATGTTTAACTTTATTTTTTGTTCCACTCCAGCATTCATTATTAAAAGACTTAAGGTATCTACTCCCTGCGTCGCCTCTCTTCCTCTCCAAGAACCCAATGTTACAGAAGGACTGACCGCATAAATGGATCTACCGGCCATAAGAATCCTCCTCCTTGAACAAGGAGACCGTCCAGTTGAGGACCATTTGTGTGAGTTTCTCCACCTAGCGAATTTGGTGCACTGAAGGAGCTGATGCCTCCGACGGGTCCTCACTGGACGCTCGCCGACTACGTTGAGGAGGATCTGAAACTTTGAGGCTCACCATTCACTGTGGGTGTGGAGGATGAGGACTTTGAATCTCCTCCCACAGTGGACATCCTCCCACTTTCTCCCCTCACATTGTGGGTTATGGCGGGAACCCCGTGCCACCTCCTTGCCCCAAGCCTCCCATGGCTCCACGCCACAAGCCTTCCACGGGAAGGAGGGTGGAGGATGAGGACTTTGAATCTCCTCCTCCTCGCAGTACAAACAACTGTAGAACACATCTTATCACTGGTAGGTGAACAAATTTTATGCTGACTAATAGCAATTTTTAGAGGTAGAGTTTAGCTGGCTAGTTAAGTCAGAGTATTTCTTTCCAGGCTCTAAAAGTGACTATAGATTGCTTCTGTTATAAATAATAAATAAATAAAATTTAAATAAAATAAGCTGTAATAAATAAAGCTGTGCAAGTCATTTACATTTTAGTCATTTACTGTAGTAGATGCTTTTATCCACAGCTAGCTACAAATGAGAAACTTATATCAACAATATCTGCAGTATCAAACTGCCAAGATCTCAGTAGCTGGAGTAGTATTGAAGCTTCCGCAGAAGAAAAAGGAAATTTAAAGAAAAACTCTTACCTTGTCTGTAAGTCACACACACTTGCAGTGTTAACGGCTTCATTGATTATAATAGGAGCGATGCAATAAAAGGAAATAATTGTGAGCACGTTTTAACTATGACACACTTCAATCGCCTCTTCTCAGCATCAGCAACACATCTGGATAATTCACTTCAGGTAAACGTTTGATGTTCTTTGAGAAAATTTGTTGACTCAGATCCAGTAACTCATTGTTCATTTTTAGTTTTTGCAAATATCTTGTTTGTTCTGTTTTAGTTAGACACTTAACGTATGTGCTAGTCATTTTATTTTGACAGTTCTGGGTTATAAAAATGCTGTACCAGAAATGCTTCAGGGCAAGACATGCGCAGTAGCGTTCTAATTCCTTTGTTATGCTTTATGTCCTTGAAACGGTCTTTACCAGTTAAGCTCTATTAAAGACTTTTTTTGGGGGGGGGGGGCTCATCCTCTCCAAGTTCTGGTGGTCGTTTCCCTGCCGCAGTCTACGGTAACAACCACAGAAGTTGCATTTCCCCCGTATGCTGTGAATTATGGCAGAACCCCGGGCCACAACCTGTGCCCATGCCTGCCACAGTTAACGAGCCAGTGCCCATGCCTGCCACGGTTAACGAGCCAGTGCCCATGCCTGCCATGGATAAAGAGCCAGTGCCCATGCCTGTAGCCTCAACCGTCCCAGAGCCAATGCCTGTGGCCTCGACCATCCCCATAACCACGCTCCCTGCTGGCCGTAAGAGGAGGAGAAGGAAAAGGACACCTTCTTTCCAGTCTCTGCCAGTGTTCACAACCACGGAGGTCATTCCCCAGTCTCTGCCCGTGCTCACAACCATGGAGGTCAATCCCCAGTCTCTACCCGTGCTCTCGACCGCGGAGGTCGATCCCCAGTCTCTGCCTGTACTCTCTACCATGGGAATCAGTTCCCAGCCTTCCACGGCTCTTAGCCCCGAGCCTCCCACGGACCCATCCCTCGATCCTCCCAAGACTCCGACTTCCATGGCCTCGTCCCTCAAATCTTCCACGGCCTCATCCCTCGAGCCTCAAAATGAAAATTCTATCAGATTCACTTAACCTCATCTTCCCAAACCTGTATGACTTGCTTTCTTATGCGAAAAAAGCACTCGAAGGTATCTTAAAAGTAGTTGCTAAAAACAACGCAAGTTCTTGCGTGAACACGCAAAAAACCTCTCTGAAAGTGATCATGAACATGCAACAGACATCACGGAAAAATGAAAAAATTTGGGATTCTTTCTCACCTTTGTGATGCCTTCGTATGTCTTCAGAATATTGGGAAATTATGCATTTCAAATGCCTTTTATGTATAGATTTTACTTTTTAAGCATTGTCCCAGATCCAGACGAAAATATCGAAAATATTATACTATGAAAATAATTTATAAAATATAAATTATTACAGATAAAATCTAAACCAAGATTGAAATAAAAATAAACCATTTCAATATTTATTAAAATGAGTTCTATAATTTTTTTTACAAACATATTACTGTCCCACAGGCATCATTTCCACCACACCAAACAAATTTTCCCCTAGTAAAGATTTTATTTTTATTTTATTTATTTTTTTAGTTAGTGTACTTGTTAATCAAGTTGGCAAAGGTGTCAGTGAAGAGCATGCTTGAAATGAAAGATGAGTTATGTTTGAATAAAACATAGAGAAATCTAAGTTATAAGTAAATATCAATGTTGGATATTTCTAGTAGACAATAAATAAATAAAACACTGTGTGAAACATTACTTTCTAGAAAGCCACAGTGCTAAACGTGTCCGAAACTGAAGAAACACCTTATTATGAACTCTTCATGACAAAAATATTAATTTGCATGTGATAAATAACAGTAGATGACCAATGAAATTAACTTTTAAAGTAATATTAAAAAGTGAATGTATTGGTGTTTTTTTTTTCTGTAGTCATTAATAATCATCCTTTTTAATAAAATATTCTGATTACTTCGGATAAAGCCAAATGTAAAGTGCTTAAATCATTACTTAAATATATCGTTCATCAATTATGAAATGACTAGCTTAATTTAAAGCAATTCACAACTTCAGTTTCAGTAATTTCTCTATTTAATAGGCAGTTATTTGTTGGAGTCTGAAGTCTAAAATCACCATCCACTTAAGAACCGGCACTATTGCACTTATAGAAATAAACACTGTGTGCTTGAGCTATTTTTAGAGTCTGTCGCTGCATAATTTGGTGATGATTATACCACAGCCACATCGCCTGTATCGCTGCGTGAGTCTGGGGGAGCATAATTTCCTTCTTGTTCCTCACTCATGTTCTTGACAAGCGCGCTGGCCTCAAGAGAAATTATTACATCCGCAGCTGTGAGGACTCAATAGTCACTCAGGAATGGACAGGAGACCACAACATGCTGCTGACATTTGTTTTAAATCTTGACTTCCTGGCTGTGTTATTACACTGTACTTTTCAAATATGTAGCTGAGGCGATGGATAGGGAGAGATGGGATGTAGTGTGAATTGGGATTCGTAGGAGGGGAGGATTGGAGGTAAAACTGTGCTTGTGCGTATTTAAATAAGTGTGTAGGAAGGATACTGCTCATACCCAAGGCTTTTCTCAAACCCAGCTACCTCACTGTCTCAGGTAAAACTCAAGATGTGAATCCTTTGAAACTGTGTTCTCACCTTTTGCCTCGAATGAACAGCAAGGCAAAGCAATCTGGCACAAAAACCACCACACACAATATTTTAGCTCTGATGGTTATGGAGAGTCTAAAAAAATGGAAGTGTTACTGAGACTAACTTTAAAACCTGTTTTCACCTGGTTAAAGTCAATAAAATCAAAATTGACGTTTTTCTGATGCAAATTCCTGGTTTTATGGACTCTTTTCACACTTCCGGGTTTTGGAATGCAGAAACGATTTCAGAGTCAAATTCAATAGCAGCGAATAAGAGACCACACCAAATATATTTTTTGCTTACCCATTTGCTCCAACATCATATGAAAAAGGCCAATTTTGAGTTTCCACAACTTTCCAAATGAAGAAAAATGATGAATGAATGATGGATAATGACCATCAGAATATAATGGCAAATTTACTGTCACTCCCTCAACAGCTATATTTGAAACCTCATTGCATCTGTGGAAACTCATTTTTTCAAACTAATTCCAGGGTAATATACTACAAAGTATAATGTTATAAATGTACTGTACACTAAATTATATACATATAAAAAATGTGAATATAAAAAAGTTTGCTACATTTATGCTGCTAAATAAGGCAGAAATGCATCGTCATATTCTTGGAAAACGGTCCATTGTGAACGATTCATCAGTGCATGTTATTCCAAAGAAGAAAAAAAAGGTAGCCTTGGTAATCTTTCATCTGTATAAAAAAAAACGTTATTTTTCAACTGATGTAAACTAATGTGCATGGGCAGTTAGTTAATGAAGGGGGGGGTCTGTGCCGCCCCAGACAAGATGCTGCCCTGGGCTGCTGTCCTTGTCGCCCGTGCCTAAATTTGCCACTGAGATCTAGACATGTGGGAGCTGGGGATGGAGGTGGGTTTCAGAGCAAAGCTTTTTCAGTGCACTGCAGTGAACTGCTATTGCAAGACTGAGCTATTTAAATGTTACGTAGAGAGAGAGATGCGAACTGAGGAACCAACCAGATTACACCAAGCAAACCAACTGGCTTAACATGTCATGTATGAGCAAGCAAATTTTTGCTAAATATTTAGATATATACAAATATACAAGTAGTTTGAGAGTGGAAGGAGACTCAATTGTGCATTTCCCAGTGCATCATGGGAATGGGCGGTTGCAGCAGAGCTCTTTTGTCGTGCTTTTTTTGCCACAATTCTCTGATTGGTGGATTTTCCCCCTCAGGATCATGAATAGTGTAGTTCTTCACCAGGAATTATGCCATTAAACCAACCTAGTCTCATAGAATGTACATTACAATAACTTCATTTGAAATTAGCACTAGAGGCACTACAACTGTCTGTTTTATTAACTTTTACACAAGTCACGAGTACAATGACTGATTATGACTTTATTAACATTTAAAGTTATTAAACATATTTTTCGCACTATTAATCACACACTGCTATGTTATGATTCCGAACCACTTTTATTATAGTGCATCATTTGAAAAATTATTAACGATTGTTTTACAGACCCGCCTATATTTACACCCTTTTTCCAATGTGTTTAGGTTACACGGTAGCTCACCTGATAAGAGTGTTGATCTATGAACTTAAAAGACTGCAGTTCAAGCACGAAATGACGTGGTTGCTTCATTAAATGTGCTTTCCATTTTGCATTTTGTTATTGGACACTATTGGTTAGGTTTAGGCAATGGTTAAGGGTAAGGATGTCTGTTTTGTGTCTTTCTTTCATTTGTTTTTCGAACACTACTGGTTAGGATTAGGTTAAAGTTTTAAGTTAGGGAGGTACGTTTTACTCATTAAAACCTCCATCTAATATTCACCTTAAAAACCTTACAATACCTAATTACAATACAATTTCACTCGCTTTTGGCACCCCCCACTGGACATTTTACTAGGAAACTGCAGTGAAACGTGTAATAAGGCACGCAATTTGTTTTTCAAAAACGTTACCACACTCACGTAATGTTCATGAGATCAGGCTGCATTAAATACGATTAAATATATATATATATATATATATATTGATGATGTGGGCTTGTACCTTTAGCAGAAGCATATACCATTGATTAACAATCTCGGAGCTCACGGTTGGTCTGTCTTAGAAGTTTTTAGATTATAGTTAATAATCAATTGCCTGGGGGTTACTCGCAGAACCAGACTGTTGTGCTCTATTTAAAGGCAGCTAAAACTACTTTAATAAAGGTTACAGCAATAATAGCAAACAATGATAGATTTGAAAGAAGAACAAATAAAGATTACCAAGGGGTGTTGGGTGGACAGCTCTAAATACCGGTGTAAATAAGGTCCATTATTCATTCAGGCCGTCTTTGGAGTTGGTTAGGGACACATATGGCTACACTGCATTTGTAATGCATTAATGTATCCCAGACAACATCAGAAGACTTCCTTCTTGCATAACACATAATCATTTCAGGGGAAAGCGTTGTTAGGGGAAAGCATCCCAAAACAACTTTGCCAGCTAGGTATGGCTTTGAAAGAAAACAACATATATCCCCATTGCTGGACCAAATCTATTTGGACTGATGACTGAAAGGGACCCATAAAAAAAAATATTCATAGAAAAAGAGCATTTCTAAGTCAGAAAGTGTGAGCCATTCCCCAAACTCTTTTGTTAGCTGTTTACAGAGTCACTATTTCAGTGATTTCTGTCAGGTTGTATAGACATTTTATGCTGGGTATTACAAAAACAAATAGCTTAAAGCACCTTAAAGGGAAGAGTATGAATCAAATTTTGGTGGAATGGCTGTCTCTTTAATTGGCACTCTAGTAATCCTCTTTTACAAACCCTGACCCTTTGGCAACACATACAAGAGTAAGCGTACTGATCTTATTTTGAACATGGAATAATAATAATTGTCTCACTTTCCTCTGCTTTGACTAATTTTTATTGTGAAATCCATTAGTGCTTCTGCGAGGGGCAATTATCATGATAATAAGAAAGGTTGAACTGATACCAGGACATTTGTGAATGGTACTTCATCAAAAGCAAGGCCGCACAGTAATGGGTCTCTCTTTCACTGACTTCACACAGACCACAGTTCTTTCTTTGACCCGCCGTGTAAGAGGATGCTTGTCTGAAGGATGTGGGTCAAGTGCCGAGCACCACCCAGCTGATATCATCAAGCTAAGTGGAGGTTAGTGTCTATTTCCTGTCTTTTCTGACTTAACACTGTTTACATGTTGTTCGAACAGTAGTACCAGCACTCTCTTTTCCTTGTGGTGTAAATGTGTGAGAGCAGATACTGGCTAAAAAATTGCAACTTAAGAAACATAATTGGTGTGTTTGAAAAGTCATACTACCATGCACCTGCTATTTTTACAGTATGTGGTGTTTGGGAAGCTGACATGAAATACCTTTGGGAATGTACTGCAGTGTGACATGCTAAATTCCATTTGCTATTTCTTTTACATGTATTATGCATGCCATTTTGATTGCCATCTTAACTGAGAGACTAAATGGGATGTTTGTACTCTTACAAAATAAATCATCACAACCTCTTATGAGTAGGCTGTCTTCATTTATAATGACGTTGCTTGACTGTGAAGACTCTAAATTTATGTATTTTTCCCCATTGTAAAGTCATGGTGCCAACACATTGTAGTAATAGACATAGGAGAGAAAGCAAAATTTCAATTGGAGAAAGGTGCCAGAAGGTGGTCTTCTTGTCTTGCTTGGTCTTTCTCTGAAGATGTTAAGTGTACAGGGTGTATTTAAGTATATCCATAGGAAAAAAAAAACAACAACACATCCTTCCATTGTTTAAAATGAGCCCATATTACTTCTCTCTGAAAAGTCCTTCTCAGCAACTTTACGTCCAAACAATACAAATTAATGCAATTTATATAAGACTTACATAAAGTTTGACTTGCACTAGGCTTTAGGCATGCATATTAGACAACATAATATAAAAGCATAAGTGTAATAATGTAATACAAATGATTAATAATGCTACTAAATGATTATGAATACTGATGATAATTAATAACACTAATAAACATGAACATTTAGTCTACAACTGGAAATTGAATATATAATAGGATGTAGACAGTGCAATAACCGGAAAAGAACTTTAGAAATAAATTGCACTTGACCCAGCCCATTAGCGCTTTACATATGCGATTTAGCTCTTATTTTGAGCATATTATATTTAAAATTTACAT
Source organism: Myxocyprinus asiaticus (assembly GCF_019703515.2). Lineage (NCBI taxonomy): Eukaryota > Metazoa > Chordata > Actinopteri > Cypriniformes > Catostomidae > Myxocyprinus > Myxocyprinus asiaticus. Next base: position 6,479,103 of record NC_059387.1, read on the forward strand.
TTAGTCATTTAACAGATGCTTTTAACCAAATGAGCAAATGAGGAACATAACAAGCAATGTCACACAAATGTCAACAATATCTGCAATATTGCACTGCCAAGTTCTCACAGTGGCAGGAGCAATAAAATGCTAGTGCAAAAGAAAGAGAAAGATTTTTGTCCCCATTAAAAATAAGCTAAAAAAGGTCACAAAAAGGAGACTAAACATGGTGAAACGTTCAAAAGAAATGATGAAAAGTGAACGATGAGTTTTTAATGACCGATAATGATATCTAGAGAGCAGTTTAATATGTTAGTAAATGGTGTGTACATAAAATTGCAAATAAATAAATAAAAAATAAATCATTATATTTACTCAAAATTTCACATGAAAAATTAACTTTGTAAAAAAAAAAAAAATGAATATTACAAAAATAAGATTTTTGTTTGTTTTAGATGAAAGATGGCAGATTATCTTGATTTCTGTTTAGTTTTCCCATTTTAGTAATTAGTTCACACATAAAAACAAAAAAGTTAAAATATATTTATAAAAGGAAGAAGGGAAATACAACAGTGCACACAGTAGTCCAGTAACCATGGATGCTATGTGCACATTAGAAATTAAATTTTCTCACAAAAAGACCAAATCAAACTAACTGTACATGCATAGAGAATATGACATTGTTAGCGGCCAATTACATAAAGTGCACAATAAGTGCTTTCAAGATGTTCTCTCATGCAGATCCAGCAAGAGCATCAATCTCCTGATGGCTTCTGGTCTACAAATTGATGGATTTGTGCAAGTTTTGTTAATTATTTATTTGAAAGATATTCATCCGCATAATTGTATGCAGACAGTATATGACAGAAGTATTACTGCTGTTTATACAAGACTGTTGAAAGTGAGAAAACTTTTTGGGAAAACGAGATACACAGGCATTTTACTGAATTACTGAATTTTACAGGAACTGTTTAAATGAGAATTTGTTGCACACATAAGTATGCAAGTAGACTATTCCAGGTGAAATCACAGCTTCCAAAATGTATTAGTCAATTAGAAAAATGGATCTTCTGATACCAATAATTTCCAAAATACCAAATATTGGCCAATATATCGGTTAACCACAAATGATGACCATTCAAAGCACCTAAAATATTCACTTTTCCTTATACATTCTTGTAAATTGAAACCTAAAATATTGATATTGATTTAAGAAAAAAAAAAATAGTGTTCAAAATAAAGGGGAATCTGGCATCCTTGCGGTGAAAGGAGGCATCATATAGAATGGGGAGTGTCCATAGAAGGATCCAGGATGTGGGCGGGGTCCGGCGGCCACACGTGCTCCCCTCTATGGTCCGTGGCACAAGGGGCAGTGGCTTCGTTGGCAGCCTGTCTTCCTTGGAGCCGCGGCGAGTGTGAGGGGAAGGTGGCCCGCCATCCATGTCCGTCGGCCGCTACACATGCTCCAATCACCCAGCATCGCATCTAATTCACATTGGGGGTCCAGGGGTATGGGTCCGGCACGCATCTAACTCGGCTGGATCCTCCCCGCTCTGCTCCTGGATCTGTGAGGATGCCAGTGTGTGCACACAAGGAGATAGAAGCCGGCTCATTCCACCCAAACTAGGCTTACTAACTATGCGCCTCTTCTCTCTCTTGCCCACTCCCATCTAGAGCCTGGCTGAAGGATGGTCCTCAGAGGCGGAATGACAAGAGGGAGGGGTGGATCGTTCTGCCACAAGAGAAAGATAACAAATATACATTACAAAACAATGAATACTGGTACAGCAGCAAAGCATGTTTTAAGCGTCCCATAACACTGTCAAGACTGCAGATGAAACAGGCCAAAAGAGAACATACATTGTGGTCTGGAGGCAGGAGGAAACACAAACTTCATCTGTAGTATTTCACCGCTAAAGATAATAGAACTAGAACAATGTCAGACAAAACAGGAGAGAGTTCACAGCAAGGACGTAGTTATTGCACAAAAGAACATAAGACACAAACTGTGCATATTTCTATTCTTCTAATGCATTGCATACAGCCCATTTACACTACAAAATTCTTATGAGTAGGCTATCTTCATTTGTATCAACGTTGCTTGACAGGAAATGGAATATATATTAGTATGCAGATGGTGCAATAACCGGAGAAGTACTTTAGAAATAAATTGCACCTGATGCAGCCCATTAACATTTGCATACGCAATTTCACTCCTACTTTGCGCGTATAACATTTTACATTTACATTTAGTCATTTAGCAGATGCTTTTACCCAAAGTTACTTAAAAATGAGAAACATAACAACAATTTGTCACACAAAATTCAACAAATATCTGCAGTATTGCACTGCCAAGTTCTCACAGTGGCTGGAGTAGTAAAGATGCTAGCGCAGAAGAAAGAGATATACACTGTTGTTTTTTGTATTGTTAAATAGTACGTGCATTTAGATTGATTAAGTGCTCACAGAACAGATGTTTTATTAGCTGTTTTTTGAATGCTGAGATCATATCAGCAGATCGTGTGGAGGTTGGAAGCTCATTCCACCACAGAGGAACAGAAAGTAAATGATCGAGAAATGGACTTTGTGCCTCTTTGCGACAGGACCACCAGGTACAGCTCATTCATTGACTGCAGAGAGCAAGTTGGGGCAGAGACCTGGAGGAGGGTATTCAAGTAAGAAGGTGCTGTTCCATTATTTGGTCCTGAATGACAGAGTCAAACTGGCAGCCAGGGGAGTGAAATCAAGAGTGGGGTGATGTGAGCCCTCTTTGGTTGATTGAAGACCAGACACGCTGAAGCATTCTGGACCATCTGCAGTGGCTTAATTGTGCTTGCTGGCAAACCGGCCAAAAGGGCATTACAGTAGTCCAGTCTTGAAATGACCAGAGCTTGGATTAGGAACTGTGTAGCATATTCAGAAAGGAAAGGTCTGATTTTCCTGATGTTGATGATGACATATCACATAGAGCTGCACTTAAAACGTAGCGCTCTTAAAATAGGACCCTCCAATTCTGACACAAACAACTTACCGGGTGCTTTAGACCATGTTAACCTATTGTTGAACTCTTTCCCCATAGTAAATTTTTCCTTCTTCTCTCACTTTTGCACTGAGGGTCAAAGAACAGATGATTATATAAGGTATCCCTTTAAAAACACAGTATAACAAGCAGGATGAACATACCCTCAAGGCAATGTTCTAGCTGCAAGCTCTGGAGCGTAAAGTTGATGCTCCTTATTGCATTCCTGAAGAGCCAGAAGGGATGGCGTGACCTTGTCTAACCTTTGGATTGACCCCTGTTCACACTGACCTTCACTGGAGGATTTCGGTAATACAGCGAGTGCTTGGTTTCAATCATGATGTGTGTGACCCACATAATGCTGCCTGTAATCTGTTTGTTCCTGAGATCTCTGAGTGCTGTGTCTGATCTAATCCTTTGTGTCCATTTCCAGTGGGCATCATGTCCACTTACACATTACGCATTGTAGGTTTAACTACTGTTAGTTTGAGTTTTTTCTGCATATTTTGAATCATCAAAATCCCATTGTAGCATGAATCCAGAGAGATAAAAGATTATCTCAAAAAGCTTAAACTGAGATATGACAGCACGACTCTACTTGAAGCTAAAAATAGTTTCTCAAATGGACTTTTTGTACTTTTTTGAAAATAATCATATGTTGAATTATTTATATATATATATATATATATATATATATATATATATATATATATATATATATATATATATATATATATATATAATCCTTTTTTGGTAACACATTATTTTAGGGATCAGAAATTAGACAGTAATTAATGACTAATAATTGGACTTGTAATGGACTAGTTACAGACTTGTTTGGAATTATAAGGTATTTATTAGGCCTTTGTTCAATTTCTTACCCTTGCCTAATAGCCTCTTTACATTTGCTCTTTCCTTACAATTAACTTATGGTGCAAAATACATCCTTTATAGGTTCTTATTACACTATGTGAATGTGCAACTTATAAGTATAAAATAAATATAGAAGGCAGAGACTTTTGTTGCTTAGTGTAAATAGCAACAAAAATCATCCTCTTTGAATTAACTGCAAATAGTGTTAGATGCTATTTGCACCCCAAATTAAATACTGCCATACAGTACAGGGGCATCACTGCAGCATCTTTATTGTGTTTATTTAGAGTCCCACAAACACCCTACACCAACCCCTAAACCTAACCCTAACTTTCCCTGCTTTGTTGAATTAATATATGCATTCTACACGTATTTAATACTTATAAGCTGCACATTCACCTATAAAGGATTAATTTTGTATCATACTAGCAATTGATATGTTTTGTTTTCATTGTTATGAAAATCATTGTTATGACAAAAGCAAATATTTAGGGCTATAAAGCAAGAATAAGAAATCAGCCAATAAAGGCTTAATAACTACTTTATAATGACAAACAAGTCCATAACTAGTCACTTACAAGTGTAATTATTAATAATTATTAGTCATGAATTACTCATTTCTGCTCCCTAAAGTGTTACCATTTTATATTTGTTAATACAATTTGACTTATATATATATATATTTATATATATAACAAAGAATCACTGTCCCCAACACTTCTGTCTTTACCATCACACCTAACATTTTATCCCTTTTGTTTTGTGAGAAAATTCCAAACAAACATTCTGTAATGGTCAAAAAAGACCCAGTAGAATACCAATGCATCTGGATAGAGCACCACCTATATGTCAGTGGTAGTACTATTCTTTTACAGGAAATATACAGTAAACCCTTCATTCTGAGTGCAAAAAGCTGATAATTGGAATCTTTACACATTGTGCCTGTTTATAACAAGTACAGAATCATGGTTTATATTTTAAAGAATATTATTTCAGAATTTAAATGTCTGCTAGGCAGACGAGAACCCACACATATCTAGGGATCAGGATGTATATAGAGACTCACATGGAGAAGGTCTCTTTTGACTTGAGCCTGTAAGTAATGCCCTTGCAAACACCAGAAACAGCCCAGCAATGCCCTAGTAACCACTCAAAACGCCCTGAAATTGCAGAAATATAGTAAAAACAAGTATAATTAAAATGTTTTTTTTTTTTTTTTTTTTTTTTTTTTTTACGTATAAGGTTAGGATTTGTTTTTTTTTACTGTTTTTAACTTTTAAAGAGGTCAAAGATGTCATGAGCATAACAGGAGGGTTAATCATCAATTGATTTTTTTCAACAATATATATATATATATATATATATATATATATATATATATATATACTGTTTATAAAGTATATGTATGTTTGTACAGTATATATTTATACACATATAGACAGGTATAGAGATATATTTCAAAACAATCTAAATGGCATTGCATTAACATCACACACAATATCAAAAATCCATCACAAATTATACCAAAATACACTTGGCCAGGATCAGATCTGTATTATAATAAACATTTAAACATTTATGAAACACAGTTTGAAGTTTCATAATTCTAGATGCCATGTTGTGAAAAGTGCCCCTAATCGAATGATCACCCATTTCCAGAGTTTTACATCATCACCATCATCATCGAACACCTGATTTCACACATTGTGGTCTCTGGAGTAAGACTGTAGCCTTCCGTTATGCTTCCAAAGAGTGCTCTGCAGGCTACACCTCTGACACGAACACCGTTTTGTTCAACTCTTGGCGAACATCATGCCTGCAAGCTGACAACAGTGAAACAGCTTTCCTCTTGTGGTGCAAGTAAACAACATGACCAGCGCTTTAATCGAACATTTCTGAAGGTGCCAAAGACATTTTAGCAACAGCATTCAATCCATACCATTATTATATGCCACTAATGGATGAACAAAACAACACTGCAATGGTCCAAAGCTCCAAGGAGGAAAGCCAGAAGGCTGCTAGGGGGATGTGAAAAGCATCTAGTATCCTTCTTGCAGGCATAGCAGATGCCAGTAGAGGTCACATCAGTGTAAATGTAGCCCATGAGATAAGGGGCCTTGGATGGGATGCTCATGGTAAATGCTGCCGAGGCCAAGAAAAGGGCAACATATGGGGTCATGGGCCTCCACTGCATCTCTCTCCCACTACATGTCAGGAAATTATTTGTGAATGCTTACAAGTTGTGTACTTATGTGCAGAGGAAACAATTCTAACACATTATTTTTTTGCACAAACTTTGCTGTACTGCGATTCATTGCTCTCTGCAAATGTATCTTCTCTATAGATGCACTCTCGTCTGAAAGTACGTGCAGCAAGACCTTCAAGTAAAGGCAATTATGTCACCATCAAAACTAGCTGAAACACAATAAAATACCTTTTATGTGGCCTAGACTACACGTGATCAGCTGTATTTTTTTGCAGTTTTAAGGCCCTTTCACATCGATCGTGACATGAAAAATGTCGACGAATTTCCAACAAATTGCCCCCTCACACCAAAAGCAATGTCAATAATTACCGTTAGCACATCCACGTCTTAACAATATGTGACTCAGATTGACAGTCAATTTTACTCCTGTACAGTAAGTGGCGCAATGCATCTTTTAGCTGGTCAGCCCACATCATCCAAAGCTCACATTTGATAGGTCAGGGCATTTCTTAGGTGGGCAATGGAAAAAATATTGAGACATTTTAAAATAAAAAATAAAAAAATTGTCTCTGCTCGAATATTCGCTCCCATTGTGAAAGGCTCCAAAGGAATCCATTGTTTCTATTCAAAATCTTTATCGAGGCAAACATTTGCATATGGTGTGAAACGTCCTGGTTACTTTCGTAACCTCCGTTCCCTGATGGAGGGAATGAGACGTTGTGTTGATGTAGTGACACTAGGGGTTGCTCTTGGGAGCCCCAGACACCTCTGATCTTTGAGAAAAGCCCAATGGGAATTGGCGAGTGGAATTTGCATGCCACTCCCCTGGACATACGGGTATAAAAGGAGTTGGCTCGCAACCACTCATTCATGTTTTGTGCTGAGGAGCCGAGACAGGGTCCTGGCCATTTCAGCGGGTAGTTCAGTGTTATGGCAGGAAGGACACAACGTCTTGTTCCCTCCATCAGGGAACGGAGGTTACAAAAGTAACCAGGACGTTCCCTATCTGTCACTCACTTGACGTTGTGTCAATGTAGTGACACTAGGGGTCCCTATACGAAACGGCACAACTAGCTGAACTGTGTTACGTGGACTGGCGGTGCAAGATGGGCAAACCATTGCGTGCCTCATAGCCAGTGCACCTGGCCATCACGTAACCTCCCCCAATGCCCCTACGAGCGTCGTACGGTCCCCCGCACCTCGGGGACAAGTCGACTGCCCAAAATGGGGACAGGCCATCCCAGCCGTGGCCTCTTCTCTTCTCCTTTTATCCCCAAAGAAGAATGGAAATCGCTCAGCTCGGGGCCATAAGTGTCTATGTCGGGGGGTGTCCATTCCCAAGGGGAAGACACTGTGGAGACCACAGCCTGCCCGAAGGGGAGGCAATTGTGTGGAAATACTTCACATGGTCTTACTGAGTCTTGTTGGCAGTGTTGCATGCGGAGAAGTCCCCATGGTAGGTCCTACCCAGAGGGGATGGAGCTCTACAAACACAGCAACCGGTGGCAGAGGTAAACTCTGCTCAAGGAAGACGCGGGTTTACCAACAGGGAAACTGGTGCCCATGTGGAGCACCTACCCCAGTACAGGGCCTAATAGCACACATACTGCGCCGGCATCGAGTTACTCCATGAACTCGCCTGCCACAGGACTAAGGAAGAAGGACATCCAGGGTCCACGACGTCCTGAGCACAGCTGGGGGGTAAAAAGCACACGTCTCCCCCTCCAGGAGGGGAAAGGTGATATACGCAAGTGGTACACCCGGCCAGTTGTCACGCCAACTTACCTGTTCATACCTGACAACACACAGGAAGAACCGGCTCAACCTGGAGATTGAGGAACCTCGCGAAGGTATTGGGTGTTGCCCAGCCCGCTGTTCTACCAATGTCTGCCAAAGAGGCGCCATTGGTCGGGGCCCAGGAGGCCGCCACAGTCCTGGTGGAGTGTGCCCAGAGTCCCAAGGTGGGTGGCACGTCCTGGGTGTGGTATGCCAAAGTGATGGCGTCAACGACTCAGTGGGTGATTCTCTGTTTGGAGACAGCACTCCCATTCTACTGTCCTCCGAAGCAGACAAAGAGCTGCTCAGAGCATCTAAAGCTCTGCGTGTGATCCAAGTAGATGCGCAAAGCACGCACCGGACACAGCAATGAAAAGGCTGAGTCTAACTCCTCCTGGGGCAGTTTTGACTCCAAATCAGCTGGACCACCTGGGGGTGGAGTCTCCACTCTCCCCTGAACATGACCTGCCGCGACAGTGTGTCTGCCGTGCTGTTGAGGTCACCCAGGATATGAGTGGCTCACAACGACTTGAGTTGCTGCTGACTCCAGAGGAGGAGACGGTGGGCGAGTAGCGACATGAAACACGAGCGTAAAACATCGTGGCGATTTATATATGCTACCATAGCTGTGTTGTCCATCCGGACCAACAAATACTTGCCCTGGATCAATGGCCGAAGCCTCTGCAGGGCGAGAAATACTGCCAGCAACTCGAGGCAGTTTATATGCCAACGCAGGCACGGCCCTGTCCAGGAGCCTGCGGCTGCGTGCCCGTTGCACACGGCGCCCCAGCCATGCTTGGAGGTGTCTGTTGTAACCACAATGCTCCTGGACACTTGCTGTAAGGGGACCCCTGCCCACAGAAATGCAAAGGCTGAACAAGCGGCGGCAGATCGGCGTGATGACCACGTGATGTGTGCCACGGCACCATGCCGATCTCGGGACTCGAATGTGAAGCCATTGCTGAAGCAGTCTCAGATGCATCATATGCATATGGCATCCACCGCCGAGGATGCCATATGCCCCAGGACCCTCTGAAATTGCTTCAGTGGGACCGCTGTTCTCCACCTGATCAACTTTAGGCAGTTCAGCACCAACTGCATGCGCTCGCTCATGAGGTGCGCCATCATATAGACTCGAGAAAAGAGATACTCTGTACCGGGGAGAGCTTGCTCTTTTCCCAGTTGACCCGAAGCCCCAACCGGCTGAGATGCCTGAGCACCAGGTACCTGTGCGCACACAACAAGTCTCGAGAGTGAGCTAGAGCTAGCCAGTCATCGAGACAGTTGGAAATGCGGTTGCCCACTTCCCTTAGCGGGGCAAGGGCTGCCTCAGCGACTTCCATGAAGACGCGAGGTGACAGGGACAGACCGAAGGGGAGGACCTTGTACTGGTACACCCGACCCTCAAAGGCAAACCGCAGAAAGGGCCTCTGCCGAGGTAAAATCGAGACGTGGAAGTACACGTCCTTCAGGTCTACCGGCCCAAACCAATCTTGATGCCGGACGCTCACTTAAATGCATTTCTGCGTCAGCATCTTGAATGGGAGTCTGTGCAAGGCCGGTTCAGTACTCGCAGGTCCAAGATTGGCTGCAGCCCACCGCCTTTCTTGGATACGATGAAGTAGGGGCTGTAGAACCCCTTATTCATCTCGGCTGGAGGGACAGGGTTGCGATCTCCTTGCGCAGGGTGGCGGCATTCTCGCCCTTCACTGAGGTAAAACGGACGCCGCTGAACCCGGGTGGATGCCTGGTGAACTGAATCGTATAGCCGAGTCGGACGGTCCTGGACAGCCATTGCGATGGGTTGGAGGGGGACCAAGGGGACAATCACGTCGGACATACCGGCGGGTGGGGCCTCGCGGTGGGGCGGAGCCGAAGGCACCATGTCGAGGGGGCTCAAGCCCCGAGCTCATGGCCATACTGAGTCAGGAGACATCGAAGTATTTACCTGGCTCCAGGTACCCACCATGGGACCGGTCAGTGATGGGGAAAGAGGGGAGCCGTCCTCGTAATATGTCACAACCGCCCAGGCGTGGGTGCGTTTGTGCCACAGCTGGGCGTGCAGGTGCAGGGGGCCCGCCTCTGCAGCGCCGTGCCTGCCGTAACTGCATGCGATCATGATAACGACAGCCGTAAACATCGGGTGTGTGACCCAGGGAGTGAGGAAACAGCTCTTTTTCTGAGAATGTGTGGAATGTATGAATCATGTGTGAAATGTGTGAAATGAAAGAAAATGAAAGAAAAGGGAACAAAAGATTCTCCTCCCGGCCCTCCACCAGGGGATGGGTCACCCATCTCAGGGGCGCTTAGAAGCCTTCCTCGGGTTCTTGGTGGCATACCGTGAGACGGGGGGCGTCTGCTTCCTGCGGGTGGCTCTACGCCGGGCCAGTGTCGTCGCCGCAGGGGGACGCCACTGGCGACAAGCAGATGGGGTGTTGGATCTTGATCCACGCCGGGGCAGGATATGCTGAATTGCCTCTGTCTGCTTCTTAACCACCAAGAAATGCTGGGCAAAGTCCTCGACGGTGTTGCCGAATAGGCCAACCTGGGAGACGGGGGCGTCAAGGAACCGTACCTTGTCAGCCTCCCTCATCTCGACCAAGTTGAGCCATACGTGACCTTCGTCGCACAGAGGGTGAGATCAGTCACCGAGCGCAGCTCCTGCATCAATCCCGGGTCAGAACTACCCTTGTGCGGTTCTCTTAGCGCCTTGGCTTGATGCACCTGCAGGAGAGCCATGGCGTGTAGGGCGGAGGCAGCCTGTCCAACGGCACCGTAGGCTTTAGTTGCCAGAGACGTCATAAACCTACAGGCCCTGAATGGGGGTCTCAGGCGGTTCCACCAGGTGGCGGTGTAAACAGGTGCACCGCAACCACCTTATCCACCTGGGGAATTGCCGAGTACCCCCTGGCACCCCCACCGTCGAGGGTAGTGAGAGCGGAGGAGCTCAGAGACCAGATCCGGGCAGTGAAAGGTACCTGCCACGACCTCATGAGCTCCTCATGCACCTCCGTGAAGGGAGGAGTGGAGGGTTCCACTCCAACCCGATGCTCACAGCCGCCCGGGCAAGCATGGCCGCCAGCGCCACGTCGGCCTGAGACTGGGCGACCGCACCTGAAGGTGGGAGCCCAGTCGAGTCCTCGGCATCAGACTGGACCAGCCCGCTCTGCGATGCTGCGATCGAGAGCTCATCCACTTTGTGAGCACCGAAAGAGATCACAAACTCGACCTGAGATGAGCTGGCGGTCTCATTCCAGAACTCGACCAGGGCAAATGAGTGTACTAGGGAATGGGAGGTCAGTGGGGGGTTACCCGGCGAAGCGGCTCCCATTGGGGTCCCCAAATCGCCCCCAGTGCTAACCAACGCGGCCTCATACACATTGGTAGAAGGAACAAGGCGGGAAGCTGCTGGGGTGGCTTTCCTTCGTCAGAGGGACCGCAACCGCAACGTTGCCATGGTCATGTTCTCGCAGTGAGGACATGACCTGTCCACGAACGCTGTCTCCACATGGGCAGCGCCTAAGCATGTGAGACAGCGATCGTGGCCGTCTGATGCAGAGAGGTAACGACCGCAACCAGGGATTAAACACAGACGGAAAGGCATATTTAAAAAGATGATCTCCGTCTGCGCCCCTCTTTTAGAGAAAATATACTCTTTTATTTGCAAGAATATATACTCTTTTAGGCTGTTGAAGTGCCCAGGGACGTTCTCTGCACTCAAAAGTGCACGAGGGGGAGAAACCGCTGTAATGCGCCATAAATCCAATGGCTTTCACAGAGATAAATGGAACGGCAGAGGGAATCAGCTCGCTGAACACAACCGCTCGGCTCCAAAGAAAAAATCTGAATGAGTGGTTGCGAGCCAGCTCCTTTTATACCCGTATGTCCAGGGGAGTGGCACGCAAATTCCACTCGCCAATTCCCACTGGCCTTTTCTCAAAGATCAGAGGTGTCTGGGGCTCCCAAGAGTGACCTCTAGTGTCACTACATTGACACAACATCAAGTGAGTGACAGATAGGGAAAGGTTTTTATAAAGTCTGTGTAACGTTTGCTCAGACTCGAGGATGATGTTTGAACCCAAGCAAGTATGTATTGACACACAAACAAAGACAGCAGGTAAGTGATGACGTGACAGTACTGGGTTGCAGTGGTGATAGTTTACGTGATGAAGACTAATGCTGATAGAGATGGTGACTTTCCTTGAGGTGGAGGGTTTGCAACAACGAAGCTTGTGTTGAGGTGATGGACACTGGAGTCGCTGGAGAGGAAACGTTTGGAGTAGAAGAGTCGCTGGAGAGGAGAGGAGAAGAATCGTTAATGCTGGAGATACAAGTAAGTGAGTCTGTACACGAAGTTGAGACCAGACACAGAATGGAAGGGGAGTGAGGTTTATATAGAGGGGTTGATTGATGCAATGATTGGAGGCAGGTGTGGATGATCAGTACTCAGGAGAGTGAGAGGGTTGAGTGAAACTGGTAGGTGGGTCAGAAGGATCCGTGATAGTCTGAAACTGAGTGTCACATGTAATTTTATGATTCAGAAGGGTGCTCACAAGCCCCCTGTTTTGTCTTAACAACGTCGTTTTACGCAGTCTGCTTTCATTTTTTTCACACTGCAGCCAAGCAAATTAAACCTCTTAAAATATAAAAAGTTGGGGAGACAAATTTAGTATTTTGTGGAAACATTTTTGTTAACTGAAATAAACATTTTAAAAGCTAAAACTAATATACAACTGAAACTAAATATATTTACATGACTGCAAAATTAACTGAAAAAAATAAATTACTTTTACAATTTTGAAAACTTTACAATGCACCTTCAATTAAAAATGTCACTAGACAGCAGTGTAGCAAATTAGCTTAAAAAGGGAATTATTTATAATTAATTATAACTGGTTATAATTAATAATAAATATTTAGATTAGATCTTAGAATTAACTGTAGCAGAATCGATATTACAATTATTTGATCTGTACGTCCACCGAGCAGACAATATAATTATTTATCAATTCTAAGAAGATTACTTTCCTGGCCAAGGAACAATAGCCTTCCTACTTATACAGTGCTAGCAGTAGTTTAGCATGTAGCAAGGAGCAACATTCAGTGACTTTGAATTGTGAGCGGAACACAGAGACAATCAATTGTGAATATAAGGGATTTAATAAATGAAACTATAACTAACATACAAACAAACTAAGCAAAACATACATATATAGAATGAAGGAAAGTAAGGAAAGGAGAGAGAGAGAGAGCAAAGAAGGCAGTATTTCACATCAATTAACCACAACCTAAATGAGAATCATCAGAGGCACAATTCACCTTAAAAGGGGTTCAAACTTAAACGCGCATCTAATCAGTTGTAAATGGTTACTTGCATTGGTTTGTTGCTGAATAAGAGTCTTGATGCGGTAGACGAGGCTCTCGACGATTTCTTTAGGAGTGAGTTGAAGAAGTCCACAGCAAATCCACAAAGTTACTTGAAGGTAAACACTGCCAGAAGGTTAAACTCAAGAGGAGAGTTTTGGAGTGTGTTGGTCTCAAGAAGAAGAGTTTTGAGCGATGATTAGTCTGCGTTCTGGAGTTTTACTAGTTCATTGCCGCACCCATTTTGTGGGTGGAGTGGCCAATCAGAGGCATGCATTTTGAGCGGGAGAGACATCCTTTGTCTCCGTTTATGGCCCATTCGCATTTTATTGCTGATCTGGACCGCTAGTGCAGCTTTTAATTCAAAACATAGTAAGAATTGTTCGATGCATTTCACGATCACATGGTGTACATTATGGTGTGAGAAATAAAGAGAAGATCATTTTGATACCAAGAAGGTAACCTCCAGACGATATTAAAGCAGAGATACACTCATACGCTTGAAAATAGGCGTTTAACGTCTAACTAATACAAGTAAAGGGTTTTAACTAAGTTAATATAATAGGGGAATATACATACAACACATGCATATAGCAGATACATTTATAACTGCTTACTATGGCCTAGGTGTGTGTGTGACGTGTATTGGAATTACTGGAGACAGACAACTGCTCTGGTGCCTGGCACGGGGGGGGTCACCCCCCTTTCTGTGGAATGTGTTTGAAGCTTGATGGAGACACTCCAGAGGTGACCTGTTTTAGCATCCTTTGATAGTGATAAAGACCATCTGCAATTTAGCACCCATATAAATGTAAACGCGGAGGCCAGGTCAGTAATTTATATGCAAATGTCAAAAGGCTAAAAGGGTTATTTTTAAACAAAGTGTAATTAACCATCACTGATCTTACACAGACGTTACAGCAGTGATAACACTAGACAGCTCTAAGAAATTTAGCTGTGTTAAACATTTAAATTACATCAGTTTACATGCTCATTGGCAACCAGAAAATTGTAAAAAAATAAAAATAAAATAAAAAAATAAAATAAAAAATACATCTGAAAAGCTAAAACTAAACTAGAAAACAGAAAAAGAACAAAACAAAACAAAATTAACTAAAACTAAGTCAGAGTAAAATCTAATAAAAACAAACCTTAATTTAGAAGACAAATTGAAAATAAAATAGAAATGAAAAGTAGATAGAAAATTAAAAATTATAATAGCTCTTTATTGAGGGTCAAATTACTCAAAATTAAATAATTATATACATATTTAAATAATTAAATACATAAGGAAATTGCCCAATCATTAAATTAATCACCAATTCACCAAATAATAAATAAATATTCCTTTTATTTTATTTTGGCCATAATGTCCATGTCTATAACCCAGGGGACATGTGTACACATTTTTGAGGATCAGTTCTGTTCCAAAATGTACATTAACTTTTTATTTTTTACTACATGAACACTAGCGCTGCACGATATGAAGGGAAAATGCGTTATACGCTACATTGTTGGATAATGCAATATTCGAATTTCAATATGATATTCCTATGATGATATCATCGGTGTGCATGGAACATCGGAACCCCCACCGCTCATATAAACTGAAGTTTATTGGAATACAAAAAAATGACCTTCTGTCCCAGTGATCAGAAACATAGTTGTCTTTGGTTCCAAATTGCATTTAGACTCACTGCTTATAATATATACAGTTTAACCATTAGCTATGTAGCATTTATTAAAATTCATATTTAACCTCCTGAGACCCCCGCCTGACTGCTGTGTGCATTTTCCATTTCCCTTTATGATTTGTAACTAGTAGCACCTAATAAACAAGCAAGAAAAAAAATTCTAGAGCAAATTAGTAAGTTTCCTAAAAATGTATGTCCACATATGTGGACAACAGGACTAAGTTGTAAATTGTAAGTAATTTCAAGCTACAGAAATTCATTTTATCAAATAGTTTATGTGACCAGGAGTGTTGGTTATTCGTGTTTCTGAGACGTTATAGACATTACACCTGATTTTCTATAAAGCTGAATAAATAATTCTGATTAAAAGCAATGGCCAGCATCATCAAATCATTGCCTACCATGTTAAAATAAAATGTTGCATTATAAAATTCTGAATCTGTGTACTGATTATCATTGTCCCATGTCTGTCAAACATGTTGATTGGTCCAAATATCATCTGCAGCATGAATGTACTAGGCTGCTTAGGAAAGCTATAGGATGCTCCCTTGCTCCCTAATTAGTGAATGACTTAACCTCCAGTGATGTCTGTCTTCACTGGTCTCAGAACAGTTAGAAATGCATTTTATTCTCATCCTAACTCCATATACAGACTCTGAAAGCAACATTTTCCAGCTTTTGGATATGTCCATTGATTCTCAATGTGATAATGCACAGTGAATATATGATTTTTATGGAAAGTTAGTCTTATTGTCCACATAGATGGTCATTATGTTTAACAGCCTGCCATTATTTTTTAATATTCTATTTATTTTGAACTTTTATAACACAAGAGATGCTTTTCAGTTTTGTAGCTGATTGTGACCAAATACCTTTTGTTTTTTATCAACCAAATATGGCCTATGCAAGAGTGCTTTCTGTTTACTGCTTAGTGCTTAATAAACTAAAGGAGGCTGTATTGTACCAACTACCTCAGGGGGGACTAAATGCCGCTAGGTGGAACAAACTGTAATTTGCACTACTGTCTGTTCAAAATAAATGAAAAGAAACCTAGCATTTGGGATTTGTTGCTTTTTCCTGTTGTACCGAACTCTTATTGAACCGTGACCCCAAAACCAAGGTATGTACCGAACCGTGACTTCTGTGTACCATTACACCCCTAATGTCCATGCATGTGGACGCTGGGTCTCACAAGGTTAAATATCTATATTTTTTTCTGTAAAAAGCATACGGATCAGCGCATATGCACACTACATGCACCAAGTGACAATCACATGCCCAGGTCTATTCTCTACTATCTGTGTTGCCTTGACCATTTCTTTTTAACATATTAAAATCACTCGAATGCCCTTTTCATGAAGTGTCCATGACGTTCCCAACATTTCACACTTGGTTATTTTGGTTGAAGAAGTGCATCATCCGGGTACTCATAGTGCAATCTTTTCATTGCATTTTCAGTGTGAACACACTACTCACACTACTTATACCACAAAATGGCTTAGAATAGTGCAGAAATATACGATTTTGGGGAAAAAATGTATGCCTCTGGCTTGACATATGATTTGACACTCTGTCATTCTGCTATAACACAAGCACAACAGAGTATATCCTGACAACCCTAACATCTGACAGCCACCAAATGGCCAGTACAACAAACCTTTCCTGTTTGTATTTTGTCATACAACACCAGATACTTTCCCTATACAGCTTCACAACTCTGTAAACACAATTCAACTCACTGACTGGACAGTGCCAAGTAATGAGACCCTTTGTGAACATATCTATCACAGATTAGCTCCACCAAAGGATTTGGTTACCTGTGTCTCCTTCATTGTCATTCTTAACGTGCTTCACATATATCTGCGTTTCCTCCAGTGTGAGCACTGGATCATACATTGTTTCTGGCAGGGAATGAACACTCTGGATGAGAGCGGGCGTTGAATAAACAATGTTTGTTATAATGAAGCAGGGTGTCTGCTAATGTGCCACTGGCGATAAGCACAGGGAACAGGAGATAGGAGCTGGGGGGAGGGGGTAAGGGGGGTTCAAATCATCTGTCTATCCAAACTCCTCTGGTGTGGATGATAATGTGCATTTAAGCTGCGGTGCAGGTGAGTAATGGAATTGTACTGGGGCCTGTGACCCACTGCTGGGTAAGCTCCAGACCCCTCCCCGACAGCTAGCTGGAGCCAGAAAGCCAGAATCTAAGACAGACGAGAACAGTGGGCATCTCAGAGGTGAGGAAATTGAGGTGTAGCTGGGTTAACAAGAGAAAGAAGAAAATCAGGAAAGATGCAGCAAGCTGGTGTACATGATTAAATATATTTTTTACAATGGGTTTTTTTACTCAAAATTACACATTTCACATCACATGCCAAAGCTGCAGCGTAATTACAACAGCAGATTTGAGATGAGCTAAGACACTGACAACAATTCAGATAAGACATAGCAGAAAATACACAGAAAATAAAGTAATTTTTAGGTCTTTATGTTGAGTATATCCCATAATAACGGTCATAAATTATAAAATGGTTATCAGGAGGGGGTAACTGAGAACTATTACAAACTTGATTGATATGAAATCTTATTCAACATGAGATGGAGTGCATTTCATATAAATGGTAATTAATTGATCCGAAACCTTTAATTAAAAAATATAAACTACTTATATCATCTGGATTAGGTCAGATTTACTGAACTGAAAGTATTTGTGTGACTGTCACTGTGTGTATAACTTGCGTCAAGCCCGCTAGATTTCAAATAATGGGTGAACAGTTCAATCCATTATTTTGTGCTGCTCTATATAGGCCATTTTATCTCTTAAAGGTGCAATATGGTTCCCGGACTTCCTAGGTTGCCTATTAAATCCTGTAGACTGATTTTCATGCGAAGGGAGTGGTTTGCTTTTGCCAGGAAAATCCAAAGGATGTGACATTTATGCGCGCTCCCGAGAGCCTTGCCTCAGACAGTAATAGCTTCTCTTCCGCTATTCAACAGCGACAACAAACTGCAACACTATGTAACGTTATCTTAGAGATGGAATCCAGCAAAAGTCCGGCTCCCAGCACAACACCGACTCCTACACAAACTCAGAGTAAGCTAAAAAACAAAACAAAAAAAAACAAAACAAAAAACATTTATCTACTGAATCCCGTTTGGCTAAGCGGGAACGTGATCGTGGTCGAGTGAAAACTAGAGTGAACATCGGCAGGGCATTTGATTCCTGGAGGGACCTTCGTTCGGTTTTGGGGATCAAAACTGACCCTAAATTGGCGTTCTTCTTATTGGACAGGTAAGCTTACATAACTGCAAAGCATGTGAAATATAGTGCCATAAGGATTGATTGTGTAATTTTAGCTAACTTGGTCTTCCTGCTAACACTGACGAATTGCAAGCTACCTTGCTTCGTAACTTTCAAATAATTTCAACGATATTCTCTTTATACTAAGAGTCAGGTATACAGGATACATTTAAGCAAATACGCTGGTTTCTTATTCGTAGTACAACATATGACATAAAAACATACAATAGTGCAACATAACAGTGCAGTGCAACAGTAAACTGTCTGGTATAGTTCGGTAGTATGTAGCTGTATGTGTGTATCAGTATGTGTCACGAATGCCATCTCTGAAAATCCTCTCGTCTGCCACCAAAGATCACTCTCGCCTGAGTATTAGCAATTGGACTACAAATACCAGAACCCATATACCTAGACTGATTGCACACACACCTGTTCCCCATTTCACAGACTATTTAAGCACTGAGCAATCTAGGCTCAGTGCGAAGTCTTGTTTTGCCACGGCTACATTTCTAAGCGTTTTTCCCACGATTGCTGGCTACCTTCTGACCCTGCCTTGTTTATCTGGATATTGTAGTTGTCTGCCTGCTGCCTGTCCTGACCTTCTGCCTGTTATGACCACGATTACTGCTCTGTCTACGTTTCTGTTGTTATTCTTGGTATTTCGACCCACACCTGTTTGTATTGTGATTCTGCAGTTGTTTAATAAACTGCACATGGAGTCATCGTAACAGAAGACTTCATCAACTACAGATCATGCAATCGTCCACTGAGGTGTCAGCTCAAGCAAACTTATTAGCCATACATCAACAACAGCTAGCGCGGCTAACCACGATAACCAAGGATTTGGTGAAAACGTAACAGAATCTTCATCTGCCCGCACCAGATCCTGCACCATCGACATTCCAACTGAGCCAGGTACCAAATCCAGTTTCTCTGAGCAATATCACTGCTAATCCACGTCTAGCATTTCCCGAAAAACTTTATGGTACACCAGCAAGATGTAAAGGATTTCTAATGCAATGTTCTATGTTTGTGGCACAACAACCCATGTTATATCCCATGGATGACAGTTAAATTTTCCTTGTGTGTTCATTGCTTACCGGAAAGGAATTGGACTGGGTGACAGAGATCTGGTCAAACCAGGGCTTGAGTCTCACCTCCTTCAATGATTTCCCTATGCAGTGTGTGCATGAGCGTGAGCACGAGCAACAGGTAGCTGGCTGCAGTTCACTTAACGGCCACAGATGTCAATAATAACAAGGGTTTCTGAATCTTACATACTGCACCTTTAACAGCTGTTCCCTCTCTGTCACTCACTCAACGTTGTGTCGATGTAGTGACACTAAGGGTTCCATCTTGAGAACCCCAATCACCTTTGCTTAAAATAGAAAAGGCCAATGAGAATTGGTAAGTGGAATTTGCATGCCACTCTCCGCCCTGGACATATGGGTATAAAAGGAGATGGCATGCACCACTCATTCAGATTTTTTCTTAGGTGCCGAAAGCATGCTTGTGTTCGTCCTCTCAACTTTCGTGTATGCAGATATTACGGCGCATATCAGCGGTCACCATCACACGGTTGAGTGTTGTGCTTACCCTGGGCGCTGCGGCGGCTGAGTCTACAGGTGCTAAAATAGTATATTCAAAAGAGTATATTTCCTTCTAAAAGAGCTCGCGCAAACTCTTGGTGTCTTTTTAAAGATGTCCTTCCACATTTGCGGTACTGGATGTGGCCGTTATCTCTCCCCTCATGAAAGCCATGAAATCTGTCTTGAGTGCTTGGGGCGCCAGCATGCCGAGGCAGCTTTCGTGGAAGGGTCATACTCTCATTGCGAGAACATGCCCATGAGAACGTTGCAGTCGCGGCTCACTTCCTTCTTCATGAAGCAAGGAGCCACCATGGCTGCTCCCCAACCTGGTCCGTCCTGAGCTGATGCTCAGCAGGCTGGGTCAGCAAGCACCGCGGGTGATCTGGATGTGGACATGGGAACATTTCCGCCGGCTCAGCCCCCACAGACCTTTCATCCCCCAGCACGCTCGTTCTATCCGGAAGAGCTGTTGAGCGATGCAGGCGGCCTGCCACAAGGCGGGTTTAATGTGTCATTCATGGTTTGCAACGAGGATGAGCTTTCAGTCACAGCATCGGAGGGTGGGCTTCTGCTATCGGAAGTGGACGAATCTTCTAAGCTCCCGCCCATGGGTGGTAGAGCACAGGATGAGGCGGACACTGAGATGGCAGCCGTGCTTGCCCAGGCAGTTGCGAACATCAGGCTGAAGTGGAACACTCCACTCTGCCCTGAGCGTTTGCGGCTGGATGATTGGTTTTCGGCCCAGGTGCCTTTCTTCCCGGAAGTGCATGAGGAGCTAACGAAGTCATGGAAGGCACCTTTTTCTGCCCGTACACACTTTGCGGGTTCATCCACTCTGACTACCCTCGACGGCAGAGCAGCTAAGGGATATGTCGAGCTTCCCCAGGTAGAGCACGCCGTAGCGGTGCATTTATGCCAGTAGGGTGCAGCCACCTGACGCAACCAACCAAGGCTCCCTTCCAAGGCCTGTAAGTTCTCTTCCTCTTTAATGACAAAGGCTTACAAGGCCGCGGGTCAGGCCGCTTCCGCCCTGCACACCATGGCCATCCTGCAGGTCCACCAGGCCAAGGCGCTGAAAGATCTGCATGATGGTAGGACCGACCCAGGGCTGACGCAGGAACTGTGCATGCCTTGGCCGGACGATGTTCACTCTTGTGGTCCAAGAGCAGCACCTGTGGCTCAACCTTGCAGAGATGCATGACACTGAGAAAGTCCACTTTCTCGATGTGCCCATCTCCCAAGGGGGGCTTTATGGCAACACCGTCGAGGAGTTCACCCATCAGTTCTCGACGGTAAAGAAGCAGACCGAGGCGATTAAGCACATCCTGCCACTGCGTGACTCGGCAGCCTTCAGGCCTTCGAAGTCCCACGCCCCGACTGCTTCTTGCCAGAGCCATTCCCCTGCGGTGCCGGCCCTGGCTCCTGTACCATCAGAGCCCATATGCCGGCCTCAGAGAAAGAGATCCTCCCACGGGAAGTTGGCTCCACCTGCCCGTATGCTGGCCCCCAAGTACCCCAGAAGGGCTTCGAGGCGGTCCTGATACGGGCAGCCCAGGGATGAGTCAAATACTCCTGACCGGTCTGGCCCGGGTGATCTCTCTAGCCCCACCATCGCCCTTGGGCCAGTGCATGGTGAGTATTCCATCGCCGAGTGCCCTCTAGGCCTCGGCACCCACATGGTCAATAAAAGAGCAGTTTCCTCATTCCCTGGGCCAGCGCACTCGTGCCGGCCAGGCACTGGAAGTCTTTCCGATCAATCAGCGAGTTCCTCCAATTCCCATGTTCTCCATCGAGAGACAGCCGGTGAACAGGTAAGTGTGCTGGTCTTTGGGGTCACTCGCCGCCCCAGACACCGGCCACCATTGCGGGCTTGTGGAGCAGCACGTCCCCCCTGGGCTGTCTTCCAGACGATCAAGTCATCCCTTTGTTGCCGCTGTCACGGAGGCTGGAGGCCTGGTTAGCGCTCTCCAGCCCCTCGCGGTGGCTCATCAGGACAATTCGCCTTGGCTACATGATCCAGTTCGCCAGACGCCTGCCCAGGTTCAGTGGCATCCTCTCCACTATGGTGCATGGTCGAGGATGCATACTTTCACGTATTGATCCTTCCTCAACACAGACCCTTTCTTTGGTTTGAATTTGAGGGACGAGCATACCAGTACAAGGTCCTCCCCCTCAGTCTGTCCCTGTACTCTCACGTTTTTACCAAGGTCGCAGAGGCTGCCTGGCCCCGCTGAGGGAAAAGTGCATATGCATTCTCAATTATCTTGATGACCGGCTAAACCTAGCTCACTCGCGAGATCTATTTTATGCACACAGGGACCTGGTGCTTTAGCACATTGACAGACTAGGGCTTCAGGTCAACTGGGAGAAGAGCAAGCTCTCCCCTGTGCAGAGCATCTCTTGTCTCGGTATGGAGTTGGACTTGGTCGCTCTCAAGGCACGTCTTATGACCGAACATGCTCAGTCAGTGCTGACCTGCTTGAAGACCTTCAGGCAGAAGGAAGCGGTGCCAGTGAGACAATTTCAGAGGCTCCAGGGGCATATGGCATCCTCGGCGGCAGTTCTTCCCCTCGGGTTAATGCATATGAGACCACTTCAGCACTTGCTACAGACTCGAGTCCCGAGGTGGGCATGGTGCCACGGCACCCAGCATGTTACCATCACGCCAGAGTGCCATCAGACTTTCAGCCCTTGGTTGGACCTGGCATTTATATGGGCAGGTGTTCCCCTAGAGCAGGTATCAAGGCACATTGTGATCACGATAGATGCCTCGAACTCGGGCTGGGGTGCCATGTGCAATGGGCAGGCAGTGTCGGGGCTCTGAACAGGGCCATTAGGCTCAGCACTTTGTCTCTGAAGACGGCCCTCCTAGTGGCGCTCACTTCCATCAAGAGGGTGGGGGACCTGCAGGCGCTCTCTGTCACCAGCGAATGCCTGGAGTATGGGCCGACACACTCTCATGTGATCTTGAGACCCCGGCCTGGTTACGTGCCCAAAGTTCCCACCACTCCCTTCCAGGACCAAGTGGTGAACCTGCAAGCGTTCCCTTCAGAGGAGGAAGACCCGGCCTTGTCATTGCTGTGTCCAGTTCATGCCCTGTGCATCTATCTGGACTGCACGCACAGCTTTAGACACTCAGAGCAGCTCTTTGTCTGTTTTGGAGGGCAGCAGAAGGGGAAAGCTGTCTCCAAGCAGAGGCTGGCCCATTGGATTATGGATGCCATTTTCCTCGCATACCAATCGCAGGACTTGCCGTGCCCCTTGGGAGTCCAGGCGCACTCCACTAGAGGTGTTGCATCCTCCTGGGCACTGAGACGCCTTACCTAACTTGCCGGAAGGTCACAACGTGGTTGAGCGCTAGCTGCGAGGCACGCAGCAGCTTGCCCGTGTCCACTCTTCTGTACCTCGTGACATGGTTCAGCACCTGCGGTGTTTCCTATAGGAACCCCTAGTGTCACTACATCGACACAACGTCGAGTGAGTGACAGACAGGGAACGTCTTGGTTACTGATGTAACCTCTGTTCCCTGATGGAGGGAACGAGAACTTGTGTCCTTCCTGCCTCTACGCTGAACCAGCCACTGACATGGCCGGGACTCTCTATCGGCTCCTCAGCATAAATCTGAATGAGTGGTGCATGCCATCTCCTTTTATACCCGTATGTCCGGGGTGGAGAATGGCATGCAAATTCCACTCGTCAGTTCTCATTGGCCTTTTCTATTTTAAGCAAAGGTGACTGGGGTGATTGGGGTCTCAAGATTGAACACCTAGTGTCACTATATCAACAAAACGTCTCGTTCCCTCCATCAGGGAACAGAGGGTTACATCAGTAACCAAGAAGTTTTTTAATTTGCTGACAAATTAGAACTGCAACTTATTTTGATTGTTGCACTAATGTTGGAATGTGGTCTTTATAATTTCATTTTTGACACACAATCTATTTTTTTCTAATATGTCAAAATGTTAAATGTTAATATGAGTGGATTGTCTCTCTCCACATGGAATGTGAATGGGTTGGGGCACCCCATAAAAAGAAGGAATGTTATTTCTCTTCTTAAATGTAAGAAATATGATATAGAGTTTCTTCAAGAAATGCTTCTTTCTCCACAGGATGCTGAAAAATTTGGGAAGCTAAATTATGGGGAAACTAAATGTTTCCTTTAGTGCTGGCTCAAATAGGAGCAGGGGAGTCATAACACTGATAAGTATGCATCTACAATTCAAATGTCTCAAACACATTCAAGATAAATTAGGAAGAGTCATTATTGTTTTAGCAGAAATTCAGGGGCAAAGGTTGATTTTGGCTAATATTTAAACACCTAACGCTGATGATCAGGGCTTTTTTACAGATCTTGAAGGGATGTTGCAAGCCGCTGGCACCCCTCATGACAATATTGGGAGGAGACTTTAATCTATTGATGGACTCAATCCTTGATCATAGTGAAGCAAAAGTGTGTAAGCCCCCTAGAGCAACACTGACGCTTCACAGGATGTGTAAAAATGTTGGTATTGCAGATATTTGGAGACTTTTGAACCCATCTGGTAGGGACTATACATTTTTTTCATCAGTCCATAAGATTTATTCTAGAATAGATTTTTTTTTATATCCAAGTCCCTCACTTCATCTGTTGTTGATTGCTCAGTTGGAAACATCTTGGTCTCAGATCACACCCTGGTGAGTTTAGAGATGTTGCTACATACGGAGAAAAAGAAATCATATAGTTGCCGCATTAAGGTATCCCTTTTCAAAATCCTAAATTCCAACAAATGTTAAAGGCTGAAATCAATGATTACATGGAGACCAACTGGTCCTCAGTATCCTCTGTGGGCGTGGCTTGGGAGGCACTTAAGGTGATTCTTAGGGGTTGTATCATACAGTATGCCTCATTCATCAAAAAATCCAAAGCACGAGAACTCGTGGAGCTGGAAGGGAATATTAAAAGTGCCGAGGCAGAGCTGAAGCACCGAATGTCGTCTGATGGCCTCAGAGAATTGACCCGATTGAAATACAGATATAATACTATTTTGTAGCGGAAGGTAGAGTTTTGGCTATTCAGGGCAAGACAGTCATACTTTGAGTCGGGGGACAAAGCAGGGAAGCTTTTGGCTAGATATATAAAGCAGAGAGAGTCTTTTTCTACCATTCCCTCAGTGAAATCTGCTGGTGGTAAAATATTTAACTCGACCATTGATATTAATAATGCTTTTAAAGTATTCTATCTTGATCTCTATAGTTCCACATCTTCATCTACTGATGAAGATATTAGAAACTTTGTGGAACCATTAGAACTCCCTAATCTGACGAATGAGCAAAAAAATTATCTTGATTCTGAAATAACCTTGGAGGAGTTTGGCAAGGTAAATTAAGGCTTTGCCTACAGGCAAGAATCCGGGGCCAGATGGCTTTGCCGCTGAATTTTTTAGATCTTATGCTACAGAATTGGCTCCACTTTTGTTAGAAGTTTATATGGAATCATTAAAGAATGGAAAGCTTCCCCCACCATCACACAAGCCTGGATCAGTTTTATTCTTAAAAAGGACAAAGATCCAAGCGAGTGTAAGAGTTGCCTTCCAATTTCCCTGATCCAGCTAGACGTAAAAATATTGTCAAAAATTGTGGCTAACCGATTAAGTTATGACATCTCTTATACATACAGATCAGGTGGGGTTTATTTGGGGCTGCAGCTCTTCTGATAACATTAGGTGTTTCATCAATATCAGTGGCGAATGATCAGACTCCGGTTGCTGCCATCTCTCTTGATGCCGAGAAGGCGTTTGATATGGTAGAATGGGATTATCTTTTTAAGATTTTGGAAATATATGGGTTCGGGAATACTTTTATTGGATGGATTAAGTTACTTTATAGACACCCGGTAGCAGTGGTACAAACAAATGGATTAATTTCAGATTATTTTACTCTGGATAGGGGCACCCGGCAGGGTTGCCGTCTTTCCCCATTATTGTTCTGTCTTGCCTTGGAACCATTAGCAGCCGCGATAAAAATGGGAAGATGATTTTCCAGGGGTGGTGGCGGGAGGTATGGCGCATAAGCTTTTGCTTTACGCTGATCATATTTTATTATTCGTCTCCGACCTGAGAAGTTCTCAGGATACAGAGTCAATTGGTCTAAATCCGAAGCTTTGGCTCTGACAGTGTACTGCCCAGTAACGGCTTTTCAGCTGGGCGCCTTCCAGTTGCCCAAACAGGGCATTAAGTATTTGGGCATTTTATTCCCAGTGAATTTGTCTGATTTAATTAGAGTTAATTTTGACCCCTTAATAAAAAGGTTTTCGAGCGATGTGGGCAGATGGGCTTCATTACATTTATCTATGATTGGGAAGGTTAATGTTATTAAAATAAATTGTATTCCAATATGTAACTACCTGCTACAATCTCTCCCTGTGGTTAGCATAGCGAAGTCCTTCATTTGTAATGGTTAGCGTCCTAGATTACATTTCAGTAAGTTACACTGCCCAACTGACAAAGGTGGGCTAGGCCTACCCAAGATTTTGTTTAATTATTATGCATTCGGTCTCAGACATTTGGCTCATTGGTCGTTTCCACCTGAGAGAGCCCCTCCCTAGTTTTGTATTGAACAGGAATTCTTGCCTCTATTTTTAAGTTTTTAAGAAGTTAAGTTACACCCCGTTATCTCGCATTTGCACTAGGTATAGACAAAAGTGTCCAGTGTTTAATTTGGACATTTATTTAAATGTTGCCTCGAGCATATGGCTGAACCCCAAATTATGTTTTAATAAGTCCCTTGTCTGCTGGTCAGAGTGGATTGTGAGGGGGGTTACAACATTCGGTGACCTGTATGAGAGTGGAGTGTTGAGATCCTTTGAAAAAAAATTCAATTATTTGGGATTCCCAGATCTCAGTTCTTTAGGTATTTACATCTGTGCCACCTGCTCTGTACTATTTTTGGGAGTAGCACACACCCCCATAAAGCGGCAGATACTCTGGGAGAGGTGATTACTGCTTTTGGAAAAGGTCATGAGGCATCAGTGTATTACTCCCTGCTAATTCAGAGTCTGGGGGACGGAGCTTTAACTTCTATCAAGAGATTATGGGAGAATGATTTAAACTTGGTATTGGAGGAGGGAGTGTTGGCTAGGATTCTAAAAAATGTCAAGTCTGTCTCTAGAGATGCAAAGGTGCGACTTATGCAATTCAAGATTTTACATAGATTCTATTGGACCCCCTCTAGATTGTATAGGCTTGGTTTTAAAGACACTGCTGGCAGTGCCAGTCAGAAGATGGAGTGACGTGTTAAGATTCAAGAATTTTGGTTGAAGGTTCAGAGTTTTATGTGTGACGTATTGGGCTTCTTAAATTTCATTTTGCCCCAGACTCTGTATTTTGGGTGATGGGGCGGTCATCAATATGGAGGATAAACGCATAAATAATTGGGTTCTGACCAGTGTTATGATTGGCAGACAGCTTATTTTAAGGGGATGGAAGTTGGCTGGAGCACCCTTACTTCCGGAGTGGTAGGAGGAGATGGGGAGGGTGGCAGATTTCGAGGAGGTGTCATGTAGAAGGCTGGGGTTTTGGGATTTGTTTGATAGGAAATGGGGCAGTTATTTAGTGTTTTTGGGGGACTCTCGTGGAGGGGATGGGGTGAGAAAAGTATAATTTTAATTATGTATGATTATTATTGTAATGTTTAATGTGTGTGTTCATGTATATCATGTCTTTTATTTTGTATTTTAGTTCCTGTTTCATGTCATGTGTTCCCTAGTCATGTGATGTTCTGTTTTCCCTCCATGTTCATGTGTCTTGTTTTCATTGGTTCATTGTTTCATTATCTTGTTTAGAGTTCTGTTTGTTCATTGGTTTATGTTCTCCCATGTCCTAGTATTTAAGCCCTCATGTTTTCCATTGTTGTTTGTCAGGTATTGTTGATGTAACGTTGGTTCATAATCTAGTCATGCCATGTTAAGTCAAGTTTATGTTTTATTTACGTTTGGATTTACTGTTTTGGATATCACGTTTGTTAATAAAATTGCACTTGGTTTCTTCACGTCATCGTCTTCGTCATTGCCAGCAGCACATCATTACAATTATATTTTCTTTTTTGTTTTCTTTTTGTTTTGTGTTTTTTGTTTTTGTTTTTTTGTGTAACCTTATATGTGACCACGGGTGTTCGTTGGGGGTCAGGGTGGGGTTGGTGATTGGGGAGGGGTAATAGCGTGGGTTAAATGTTGATTCAATGTATATATGTTGTGTTTTTCTTTGTTATATATCTACAAATCAATAAAAAACTTTTTTAATCAGAAATAACAAATAGCACGGATGTGCTAAAAAAACAAGAATTCTCTCACATTAATGCATGAATAGAAGCACCTGTGTAAGTATGTGAGATGCACGTTAAACTCTTAAATTGACAGTACCATTATAGCGCTTGTTATATGAATGAATGTAAATGTAATGTTATTACTTGTAAATTGTGCACATTATTTCAAACATTGACAGCTCACATCACCATTATATATACAATTTCAAGAAATAATATTATGTAGAATTTTTATATTTTTAAAAAGTTAAAATGTGATTATAATAATCAAGACAAACAAATTATAAAAAATAAAATTAAAATTAAAATACACTTTCATATATTTTTTCGTGACCGGTTCTGTACAGTTGCTTATTCTGCACATGATCAGCCTAAATATAGTCCACTATTTTTGAAATCTTTGTTGTGATCTTTTCTTATAGTGAAAGGTATGTGTGAAACTCTTATTATTTAAACTTTTGAGCATTTAAATTGTGTATTAAAGAAATATATTTCGATAAAAATTATAATGTGCATTTTGCGCAAGCATTTACAAAAATAAACACAATTTTCAGCCATAAAAAAAAGAAAAAAAAGAAAAAGTGCAACTTATGAAATATGATTATTTACTGTACATCATACTGTCAAACATATGGACAAAACATTTTACAGATCAGATTCACTCAGATACCAAAAATATGTTGAGTAAAAGCCCAGAGAAAAAAGCAAAGTTGTAAACAGATGTATCTTTTTGTCTTGTTTTTGCTTGGAACAACCTTATCATCCTAGGGGATGGTCCCTGGTTACAAAGCGGACCAATCACAGCTGTTGTGGTCAGTGTAGATGCGATGAATTGTTACATTTTTGGAGATGTGCAAGTCAGGCTACATCATAGGCTACACAGTTACCACCATAGCTACGCACAGACTATGGCATACGTTCAGTGCAGAAGTATAAATCGACCTTAACAAGCAACAATCTTAAAAGGGCTTTCAGTAGTTCTCTAGCTAGCGTTAGCATTGCTCTTCTTCGTGTACTTTATGTACCAATTTAACAGTGGTGTTAGACGCTATACTGCCATCTTTTGACGTGGATCAGCATGATCGTCTCCACTGTCCCCATCAGCTTTGGAATATCATTTGCATCTGGAAAATGTCAGAGTTTGAGGTAGTTTCTAATGTTATTTATTACTCCTATAATATACGTAATTGCTTTGCCTAAAAACAAATGTCAGAAATCAAGTGAACATGCTTCTACTGTTAAGGATAGATTATTATTGTCCATCATATCAATAATCTTTGGAGATGTCTACGTTTCACGTTATTTCTAAAGACAGTTATTACCTTTATTAGAGAACTGCTTAGCATAAAATAAACCTCAATTATCTAGCAATACAGAATGTTATGTAAAAAGAATGCAAATATGTGTGCACACACAATGAAGTATTAGACCAGATGCACATCATAATGCAACTAAAGCCGAATCCCGGACATTTTCGCAAATTTAGAAATCCTGGCCGGACGCTTTTTTAAGGTCCGAAAAGAGGACATGTCCGGAAAAAAAGAGGTCGTATGGTCACCCGACCATCTTGAATTATTTTTTTCACTGAGCTTGTCATAATGCATTATGTGATTGTCTTAACTGTGAAGTATACTTGTGATGCCACCTTAGAATTTGGCCAAAAGAAGGCATCTCAGAAGGCACCATAATTAGGCTGCTAATCTTTTAGAACAATCTTTGCATCCGGAGCATGCCTATGATGCCTAAACATGCTGTCAAGTTAGGCAGTTCACATTTTCGTAACGTGGCTGTTGTGACATTATGGATTTCCAAATCATATACTCTTTTTTTGGAGATGGATTTAGACAAAATCCACAGAGTACATTCTCCATACAAACCAGACAACTCTAGGCAAAGTTATTCCCCAACAAATACACCTAGACTTAAAAAAAAAAAAAAAAAACAGATGTTTTTTTCTTTTTCCCACTCTCTCTTTCTGGCTCAGCTTGACAAGCACTAAATAGACTTTTTATCAAGTAAGCAGCGCAACGGTGAGCTGAGAACATTTCCTTTTGTCACTGTTCATTTTTCTTTTGGATTTGGCTCCATAATGTCTCACATTCTGGTCTAAATGAGATATCTGGGCCTTAACACAAGCCCTGCCATCTCACAGGCAAAGCTGAAGTTATGTTCAGATTAAGATAACGTATATCAGGACCTTCCCCACATACTTCTTGTTTAAAGTGCTTCCGCCGATAAGCGAGAAATACGTGATTCAGAGGTGAGAGATTTGAGTCGACCTGCTGTTATTGCAGATTTGGAGCCCAAATCATGTGGCCGACAACACAATCTTTTACAGAAACTAGTCTTGCAGAACCAGACTATTGACTATTGCCATAGAGACTGGTCCATTTAGCACTTTATTTTGGTTTGGACAAGAAACCTTTCCAGTGCAGGATCTGCAATATTTAAAATCAGGACGAAACATTTAAAGTGACTGTCTGCATTGAGATCAGTTAGCCTGGGATCTGAGTAAAACTGTTATGTATCACAGATCATACTTAAGGAACAGAATTAATCAGAAGCTCTCTAAATGATGCTGCGAGAAATACTGGATTTGGCTCATGGGAGATGACAAAAGTTTTTAAGCTAGTCAGCTTCATCTCCTCTTTTGCGGTATCGATAAAAGCGCTCAGGCACCGAGTTGGTTGAAGAGGTTCATGTTTATTTCAACAAATAATGATGGTAGAGGCCTCTAGAGTCAGATACATTTTCCTGCAGTGCTCCCTTGCAAGCACACAATTTTGAAATTACTCTAGTCCTTAAAGCACTTTAAGAAGACAATGTGTGTTTGAGTGCTTGTTTTATGATGAATCCTGACAACAACTGTGTTTATCAAAACAGAGACACATAATTATAGAGTGGCAGTTGGAGACAGTTACACTATACCTCCATTCTCTCTCTTGCACAAACACAAATACATAATTGAGCTGCTTACTGCTACTTCCCAGTTCCTTTTATACTCATCGTGTCTGAAATGTGTTTTGGCTCAAGGAATCAAGTAGTTATTTTAGCCATTGAAATGTCTTTGAACATACATGCAACTTCTTAGATGGTGATCGATATCAGAGATGTACTGAAGCTATTCCTAATAGCTGTCAGGCTCTGTTAACTGCAGCACTGGGACCCATTTCTGCCTGTATATGCTTCACATTACTGACCATTATGTTACTGACCAATCCTACCTTGGTGCATGTTGTAGTCCACCATTTTGTTAGAAAAACTATTGTTCTTGTCTTGTAAGTCTATTAAAGTCCTGTGTTTTGGATAGTTTTAAACTGAATAAATCCCACAATGCATTGCTCAGTGAAAAATGTATTCAAGATGGTGGACGGAGTTGAGAAAAATGTTGATAATTAAAATTGTAATCCAGTACTGAAAATTTAAAAGTTACTTTTCAACCCAATGCGTGTGGGCACGCACACTATACAGTACTGTTATATCATTAGCTAATGTTTTGTTCACGCTGTTGGAAATATTCAATATTTTAGACTGACTGTTCAATCTGCAGGTTATAAGTGGACAGATCAGACTGTTATCTGTTTAACTGCCGTCGCTTTTTCTAGCATGTTCACATAAGTTGTCATTGTAATGATGCAGACTTGTGTATGTTCATCATACGTGAGATTTTAGCAATGGATGTTTTGCCATTTTTTATGTTTTTCTTGAGGGCAGTATCCAAATATGAACACATTTATCACAGACAACAGCTTAAAAAATGGGAGAGGTGGCATATGCAGTGTTTGTTGCTACTGGGGTTTAAAACTGTACTGTTTTAACCCAGACGTCCCATACAGGACGCCTATTGTCCTGTATTTTTGCGGGCAGTGAAACATGGCGTATTAAAGGCATTTTAATGATCCTACAGCATGGCCATCATAATGTTTTTTACCTTCAAAAATGCCCTGTGAAGACACTGGCTGTTCGTAAAATATGACGTCATCATACTCCATCAACATTTGCTATTTTGTTTCATTGTAATTAAGTAAAAAACACATGGATGAAACGAGTGTTAACAAATTTTAGTCTTTTAACATGTCACCAGGGCCATTTCTAGGCATAGGTGAACTAGGCAGCTAATAAACAATTCAGCTAATAAACATTTGTTTGCAGATCAAAGTAGTGATGATAGTATCAAAGTATGTACGGTTACACAATGAATAATACTTTTACAGCATTTATTAATCATAATATTAATTTCAACATATACTAACACATTTTTAACAATTGTGTTTTGTTTTTTTTAACTAACATTAACAAAGATGAATAAATGCTGCAAAAAAATACATTGTTAGTTGTTTGTTCATGATACCTAATGCATTAACTAATGTTTAACCAGGGTTGGGAGGGTTACTTTTGAAATATATTCCACTACAGATTACATGCTGTAAAATGTAATTTGTAACATATTCCGTTAGATTACTCAAGGTCAGTAACGTATTCTCAATACTCTGGATTACTTCTTCAGCACTGGTAGATTTTTTCACTTGTTTTGACTATAAAAACTCTGCCAGTACAGTAAGACAAAATACACATTAAAAATACATTCTATGAAAAACCTAAATATCTTATGCAGTGTTGTTTCTAAAACAAGATAAATCTAATTAGTCTTGTTTTAAGGATTTTTTGATATTTTTACAGGAAAACAATACAAAAATTATGATCAAGAATACGATTTTTGCCCTAATATCAAAGGTCTTACTAGTAAAAAAGAAATTATGATCCAACGTGAATTTTCTTGATAAAATAAATATGATCGTGCCTGGTAACGTGCATGTAAAATGGTTAGAAATAGCATTTTAGCTTAGCATAAAGCTAACAATTTACACAAGGTTTATTTCTATTTCTTCTGCTCCAAACTTACTTCAAACTTACTTCTCTGTCTGCTCGTATGAATGTAACACATCATAAGAAAGTGTTTCACCGCTGTTCAAATCCACTTTGTATCACATCATTTATATGGATAAACGTTTTCCATCTGAAAGGACTAAATATTAAAAGAAACAAATGACAATAAAATACAAAGTAATCTCTTCAGTAATCCTTCAGTAATACTTTTTGAATGTAACTGTATTCTAATTACCAATGATTAAAATTGTAACTGTAGTGGAATACAGTTACTTATATTTTGTATTTTAAATACGTAATCCCATTACATGGATTAATTTACTCCCCAACCCTGTGTTTAACGAATGGGACCTTATTTTAAAGTGTTACCTTAAGGAAGTTGGTCTATGAAATGAGGCGATTCAGAGCCAATTGTAATCATCAATGCTGCCAGTAGCAGCACAAATAAAACAGACAAAGGACACAAAGTGCATATATATATATATATATATATATATATATATATATATATATATATATATATATATATATATATATTCATTTATTTGATATTTAAACGGACTAAAAAGTTGTAAATACAACTTCTGAATGAAAGGCACAGTAAAATCAGACACAGCTGATTAAATACTCAACAGAAATATACTTACAGTACAAAAGCGGACAGTTATTTATGCACGCAAAATATCCCTCACGTGCCAACACCCAAAGAGAGGCCATCCAATAACAGGTAAAGATTTGATGAAAGCAGGGGATTTTCAGAGATAATGGTGTGATCAACAATTATTGCTTTGACTATTGTGGGCCTGCATGGCCAGAACCCAAACATGGAAATACAAAGATTAAAATCTGGATTTATTTTATTAATTTGATCTGGCAGAAAAAATAAATTGAAAGCAATTAGCTAGTTTTCAAACGTTCATGCTCAACGAAGTGATGTTGTCAGTCAAGCACTTGCACACTTCACTATCTAACATATACTCATTAGCATACTGATCTAATTCATCGGTCCACCAAGTGCAAAATCAAACCAAGGGAGGGAAAGAATGGCTCAAAGTTAAATGATCTTAAGTGTTAGAGACATCTAAATACATTTTGATTAATTCAATTGCAGAGCTGTGTAACTGAAATGTTAAGATGGATTTTAAAGATAGAAAGTCTCTTTTTAAGCCTGCATGGATGCACATTCCCAGGTTGTGGAGTTTCATAGTGCTACAACACATCCTATGCCAGTAGATCATTTATAGTTAATTGCCAATTAGATGCTTGGGCCTTGCTCTGATTTAATAGTGATACATAATTTATATTCATTGTGGCCCTCCATGGACTTTTGCTTGATTAATACAAACACAAATTTTTGCAACAAGTCTAAATGCATTTATGAAGTTGCTCTGGGGTAAATTTGATTGGTTGAAAATGCTCATTTTTACTGAGAAGCTCTGCCCCTTTAATTTAGAGGTTTGAGTTACATAGAACCAGACTCTTTGGTATATGCAAAGCAATTTCAACTCATTTCCCCTCCAATCTCCTCTAATTATGTACAGATTTTGAAATCCTCTTTAGCATTTCAAAATTACACTATGCCAAACATATTCTTTCTGGAATGCAAGTAAAACAATTAGACGAAGACACTCTCTAACAAGTTTGAGACATACAGTGGCCCGAACAAGTATTTGAACAAGCACACTATTTAATCAAAGCATTTCACAAAAAAGAACTTCATTGGGTTTTGAATTATAAAACACTACATATACTGTTCAACATAAAGACCAAAAGACATTACCTGGCTGTCAAATATTAGTGGAACATGTCCATAGTTCATGTGATGAACTACGACTTCATGCATCCACTAAAATCCACAAAACTTACCCTACAGTTGCAAAAATGGCAAAAAAATTTAAGTTCTGAGAAAAAGTCTAGCATCATTTGTTTGCAGATGACATATGGTTTGATATTATGTACCTACTGTAATGATTTTTATACATTTATAGGTGTGGCTTAAGTGTCCAAATACTTTTTGGGATCACTGTAGTCACTCTGTGAACTAACATTCCCAGACACCTTTCTGAGTGTCAACAATTTTTGCAATTAAACTCAAAGTAAACTGCAGGATGTTAAGGCCGAAAACATACTTGCGCAAGTACATGAACCTTGACACTTCTAGCTACTTAAGCTTGATTCTGTGAGCTGTTACATTATGAAATGTGTCAGACTGCAATTGATGACGTAACTGTTTAGCAAGTATGTGTTGCATTCTCAACATTGTCACAAGGGGTGCTATAGTAGTCACTGGCTTAAACGGTCTCATTCTATGATTTGTTTCTCTTTCAGTTGAACTACTGTCGTGGCGGAGCAACAGTTTGAAGAGAATCTTGCTGAGTAGGGTAGTTAAAGTTATTTAAAGCTGATTTGTGCAACTTTTTCTTCATTAAATATTTCCTTCTATCCCAGCTTAATATGTACTGACATCATAAAAAAAAAAAAAAACACTTATAGGTTGATTGCAATTGCGTTTGGTGATGATGGTGGCGAAGAAATTACACTCTTCAGCTTTAAACTATAGACATTAATAATCACAAGTCCTTTCAACATTTAATCATATGCAGGATATTAATTATATTGAAGTATCTATAATTAAATTTTCATTAGTTAAGGTTTGCACTAGTACAAATTTTTAATTCTTGATATAAAAATTACATTATTACTTGCGGAAATACACATTCTTGAAAAACATGGAATTTCAACTAGTAACAAACATAAGTTTTGATGTCTAAAACTGCATTTTCACTAGTAGAATTTCACAATTATGTCATTCACTTCTGTTCAAAATGCAATAACAGATATAAAAAATAACTAGTTTTAATACAATTGTTTTAAACTATTTTTACTAGTAAGAACATACTAGTCATCATCTGAATATTTAGAATTTTAACTAGTAAGAGATTAATTATAGATATCTGTAATTGCATTTTGAACAGAAGTGAATTAGAAATCATTCAAATCAATTAGAAATCAATTCTGCAAGTAAAAATGCAAGAATTAGCATTTTAACTAGTGAAAATTTAATTATATATAATTAATCTCCAGCACATGATTAAAAGTCAGTTTGGCCTGCCACAGTTTATTGCTAGCTACCTGAATAATAACATCTATTTGCAGTGCGTTGGCAAAGCATTCAAGTCTACATACTTGTGTAAAGTATGTTTCTGTCTTAACAACAATAGCATACCTGCAGCTTTTATTGCAAATTAAACCTAAGACTCTTCAATAATTTATTAATTAATGTAAGCAAAACAAAATATACACAGAAGTGATGGATGATTGGTCTGAGATAGAGTTACAGTTGACCAAAGCTTCCTTTTGCCCAGACGTCAAAACTTCAAGACATGGACCCCCACAGTTCTCTATCTCTTTATCGTGAGTCCAATGGGAATCGCCAAACCCCGATGACATCATCAGACACTGATGGGTGGAGGTTGAGCACTGACAGGTGTGACCTGTCATTACCTCAAGGTGCCACTGAGCTGGGTTAGGTACTCGCGCAGTTCTTTAGCTGCCTGGAAGCGGCTGTACCGCTTTTTGGGGTTGGCGCACTCGTCCAACAGAGCTTCAAGCTGGCCGTCTTTGGCTATGCGTGGCGGGGGGTCGTGAAGGAGCCCACCAGAGCTGCCTCGCCATGTCGCATATCGCGATAGAAGGTTCTGACAGACTGCGTAATAGTTGTGGTCCACTGTGACCCGCGAACACAACATGTCTTTGGAGAAGGAAAGGCAGGCCTCCTTGTCACACTCCTCAAACTTGCTCTCGTACCAGACGTCGTAGTTCTCAGGTTTATCTGCAGGACAGAACGAGAGGGACAATTGTAAGAATGCAGCCATTGATGGAAATGCATCACAGACGATCTGATTTTGCTCATTAGAAGTTGTTTTGGGGTTTGAAACTTCAAAACAAAGCCAGTATTTTACAATTATACAATTATAGAGTATTTGTGCTTTGAGGACAATGTCCTTTAAATTTAGTAAATATTTTTTCATGTTGTACTTGTTAAATTTAGTCAGTTTTACTCAATTTGACAATATTTTTTCATTAAATTCATCTCAAATCATTATCAAAGGACACAGATTGTGTACATGTATCTTTCATATAGCCTACACAATGTATTTTCAGTAACAAGTATGTATTTTTGTGGTTTGACAGTTTGAATGAAAACTATTCAAGGCTACATACAGAGAAATTGCATAATAAACGTTGCCATTTCTAATTGTTCAGTTTGTGCAGTTGCACCAGTTTCATACACCACTGCAAACTCTTCAACATCACAGAAGTACAAAAACCTCTGTCACTTTTGTTTATATGATGACTCGATTCACAACGAGTCCTTCAGTATTAAGTACAGTAAATGTTATATCACCCCCTTGTGGTCCCCCAAAGCTATTACGCCAGACTACATTAAACGGAAGGTCAACTGACAGTTAATTGGAAAGTATACAAATTAGGCTTCTAATTGAAATGTTGGCTAACATTAATACACTGATGCTTTAAAAAAGTATCTAGAAAATGATGTGCTGATCAATAATTTATTTAGCGATATTTTATAACATTCCTAATTATCATAGTTTTAAACATGTAATTTTTATAATATATATTCAGAGTTTTAATATTGATAGTCTGGATCTAGGAGAAGGCTAAAAGAAAAGAAAAAAAAAAAACTGTACATATAAAATATAGATATATAAAAGTTATTTGAAAATTACCAAAAATAAAGCAGTTAAAAGTAATTAAAGTCAATTTTAAAGTGACATTTATATATATATATATATATATATATATAAATCAACCTCTGGGACATGAACTTTCCCAAAGTTGAAGAAACACCTTTATTTTTTTTGGATACATCTGATTAATCACATATAGAGGATACGTTTGAGTATTTTTTTCTCAATTTTTTTTCTTTTTTATATAAACAACATTGTTAGTGCATTGTTAATATTTTGCTGAATTATTGTTAATATATCGTCACATCATATTTTTGTTAGCTGTATGTTTGAATTAAAATCACTTCAATATCATCATGATGCGTCTTTTTCGCCTCGTTTTTTTAGTTATCGTTGACAAAATCCAAAAAACCTTCATCAAACATTTTCATCAGTAATTTTATTGATGAGATTAACACTGATGAGTCGTATGGACTACTTTTATGGAGTCGTTTGTCCTTTTTAGTTCTTGGCATGGTCACTATGAATGTTGTTATATGGAAAAGAGCTGTTTCAATTTCTCGTTTTATTTTCCATGGAAATAATAACAGCATACATGTTTGGAACAGCATGAAAGTGATCAAATAATGACAGGAGTTTCATTTTAGTGTGAACTATCACTTGAACATATTTTCTGCTTTTTATAAATCACAACATTTGGATGCTCTCATGCAGTTTGAACACAATGAACATATCAGGTGGAGAGCCACTCTTGACTTTGAAACAGCACTGAAGCTATCATGTGCCCATTTCTGGGATACAGCCTGTTCCCTTCTTAATAGAAACACACAAATTGGCCTATTTCTCTACCCACAACACCGATCCATTCAACCTTCATCTCTGTATACTTTTCAAGGACGAGGCAACCAGGGCAAATAAATAACATTTTGTATGATGAGAAACTCTTTGGAGCTGCATTAATGATCAAATTGATTAGAGTGGAAAACCCCAGGAGATGCCAAGCCATAATCAGTTGCCAAACTATAATCATGTTTGGGAAACTTAATGCACTCTCAGACTCTTGCCCTTCCTCAACTCTGACTACTCAATCTTTGATTTTGCCGGCATCACGTTGTGCCCCAGGTTCCAGACACATGCTCAAACTCAATCACTGCTGAAGACAGATCTACCAGCGCTGAGAGAGCCAAGGTGAGAAGCAATTTACTGTGGCAGCACCTAACGAATGTGACTGGCATGCTACATCAGAATTATCATTGACTAAACAGCAAAAGGTCTGGACCATCTTCCAGCTTTTTCTGAACCGGACACTTAAGACAGGAAGAGTCGTCTGACTGACATGTAACGTGATCAATCACATGGTCCTATTTGCCATTTTGGGCCAGATATATTCAGTGAATAATAACATAAACCTTTGTTATCCTAATCGGTGCTGTTTTCCATAAGGACAAGCTATTCATCCATTGAAAGGGTAGGAGAAAACCAGTGATCATCTTTAGCAGGCCAAAGAGACACATGCGATTGTGAGAATCAGTGGAGCGGAGCCGAGCTCCACAGCTAAATTCAGTTTATGCTGTGGCTTTCCCTGCATCGCTGGCTTAGGCAAACATCCTGTATCCAAGACGTCTGTTTCTCCAAAGCACCACGGATAATTTCATTACGGATCTGCGGATCAATGTGTCTTTGTGCTCTTTAAATACTGCTCTGGTGAACTTACAGCCTAATTGACTGGCCTTTGTTCCATCAATTGTTCCTCACAAAGGCTCTTTTTGTCTTAATCCCCTTGTGTGAAGTCAGGGCCGTAGTAAAGAATTCTGGGCCCCCTGACTGTATATTGCTCTGGGCCCCTTACCTATTCAAAAAATACGGTTTCAAATTAGTTGTGGGGCCCCTTGGACTTTGGGCCCCTAGAATCGTTACCACCTTTCACCCCACTAGCTATGGCCTTGTATGAAATCACCAAGATGATTTACACCTATGTAATGCTAAACTTAATTTCTAATTGGAGTACAATGTCTCTCAGCTTTCTGTGAAAACAATGTAATGAATCTTTAGTATCCCTTAAAATGGGGGGCCTGGGTAGCACCCCTGGAGTTCGCTAGTTCGAATCCCAGGGCGTGCTGAGTAACTCCAGCCAGGTCTCCTAAGCAACCAAATTGGCCCGGTTGCTAGGGAGGGTAGAGTCACATGGGGTAACCTCCTCGTGGTCGCTATAATGTGGTTCGTTCTCGGTGGGGCGCGTGGTGAGTTGAGTGTGGATGCTGCGGTGGATGGCGTGAAGCCTCCACACATGCTATGTCTCCGTGGCAACACGCTCAACAAGCCACGTGATAAAATGCGCGGGTTGACGGTCTCAGGCAGCTGGGATAAATCCTCTGCCACCCGGATTGAGGTGAATCACTACACGACCACGAGGACTTAAAAGCACATTGGGAATTGGGCATTCCAAATTGGGAGAAAAAATAAATAAAAAAATATCCCTTGAAATGAATGGTTCACCCCAAAATTAAAAATGTGTCCATATTTACTCGCCCTAATGCAGTGTGTCTCTATACATCATATGGCAAAGTTTAAATCACTTAGATTTTAGCCTTTTGACACAAGACACACACAAAAAAAGTGAATTTTAATGTCAAGTGTATTTTGATGACTACCTACGTAAATAATGACACTATGGAACTGGAACTGTGCATAAATATTTCAAGATGTAAAAAAATATTTCTAACACAATTACAATTTTAAGTGTAGTGTGTATGTAAGCCAATTTCCAGCAATAAGAATGAAAAAGACTAAAAGTAACAGATCTCTTATTTTCTTTTATTTGGAATGTACACTGGCAGCCAAAAGTTTGGAATAATGTACAGATTTTGCTCTTATGGAAAGAAATTGGTACTTTTATTCACCAAAGTGCATTCAACTGATCACAATGTATACTCAGGACATTAATAATGTGAAAAATTACTATTACAATTTGAATTTTATTTTTTTTCAGAACTTCATAAAACTACTTCAAATAGTTCTCATCAAAAAAATCCTCCACATGCAGCAATGACAGCTTTGCAGATCCTTGGCATTCTATCTGTCAGTTTGTCCAGATACTCAGGTGACATTTCACCCCACACTTCCTGTAGCACTTGCCATAGATGTGGCAGTCTTGTCGGGCACTTCTCACACACCTTACAGTCTAGCTGATCCCACAAATGCTCAATGGGGTTAAGATCCATAACACTCTTTTCCAATTATCTGTTGTCCAATATCTGTGTTTCTTTGCCCACTCTAACCTTTTCTTTTTGTTTTTCTGTTTCAAAAGTGGCTTTTTCTTTGCAATTCTTCCCATAAGGCCTGCACCCCTGAGTCTTCTCTTTACTGTTGTACATGAAACTGGTGTTGAGCGGGTAGAATTCAATGAAGCTGTCAGCTGAGGACATGTGAGGCATCTATTTCTCAAACTAGAGACTCTGATGTACTTATCCTCTTGTTTAGTTGTACATCTGGCCTTCCACATCTCTTTCTGTCCTTATTAGAGCCAGTTGTCCTTTGTCTTTGAAGACTGTAGTGTACACCTTTGAATGAAATCTTCAGTTTTTTTGGCAATTTCAAGCATTGTATAGCCTTCATTCCTCAAAACAATGATTGACTGATGAGTTTCTAGAGAAAGCTGTTTCTTTTTTGCCATTTTTGACCTAACATTGACCTTAAGACATGCCAGTCTATTGCATACTGTGGCAACTCAAAAACAAACACAAAGACAATGTTAAGCTTCATTTAATGAACCAAATAGCTTTCAGCAGTGTTTGATATAATGGCAAGTGATTGTTCTAGTACCAAATGATCAATTTAGCATGATTACTCAAGGACAAGGTGTTGGAGTGATGGCTGCTGGAAATGGGGCCTGTCTAGATTTGATCAAAAATGACTTTTTTCAAATAGTGATGGTGCTGTTTTTTACATCAGTAATGTCCTGACTGTACTTTGTGATCAGTTGAATGCCACTTTGGTGAATTAAAGTACCAATTTTCTTCCGAAACAGCAAAACCTGTACATTATTCCAAACTTTTGTCCGCCAGTGTAAATGTTAAGGACACCGGCAAAATGGTTACTTTCTCTTTAAGAATATCGGGCTTGAAAACACTATACAATTTTGAAAGCACTCGGTGCAGTTTTTGAGAGCTATAGAGTCCCCTTTTTTCATACCATGTCATTCTCTTGCATCAGCATTGATTTACTTTAAGTATTCTTTGTGACATTAAAGAATATTGTTATTATCATTCTGAACTGCAAGAAATTAGGATTTCAGATATTAACTGATTGAGATTGTGAGACTACAGTCAGTTTTGAACTTGTGATGATCTGCTACCTAAAGCACATTCATCCATTCAGCAAATATATATATATATATATATATTTTTAAATTGGCTGGATCTTCTGTGATTCTTCCCCCACTGTTAAGCGAAGCTCTGTGTGATGGCGCAACAGCCAATGTTTCATCTCTCACTGCCCACGTTCTCATTTGTTTGGGTGTGAGATGATAAAATACTGTAGAGACTTTGTCTGCTGTGATACAGAATTCAATTCTGATCCTTTATATTCCAGATGATACGGACAGTTGGCAACTGCTACGCGACTGACATGACTAAAAGTTTATTAATAAACATGCGGACCTGCCGGCCAATTTTTGAGCGGCCCACCAGGAATTCTCCCGGTCCTCCTGATTAGCCACTAAAGCCCTGACCTTATGTCATTCCGAACCGATGTGCTGATATGTTTTTTTCTGTGGAAAACAAAAGGGCAATTTTTGAAGAATCTTTACGCAGCTCATTTCCAATCATAATGACGACATCTGTCAAGCTCCAAAAAAGCTGCATAGTGATTCGGACAAAACCTTTCAAGATAATGTCCTGGTCCTATTTTACTCCAAAATCTACAGAGCATTGTTGAACAAAATTATTATGCAAAAATAAAATATGTTTGCATTACTGTAGTTTCCGTTTTCCTGTATTATTACTATGGTTTCAGTCTGAAAATCATGGTTAAAATTAAGGATGCACAATATATAGGCGACCATATCGGTATTGGATGATAAATGTGAATTTTAAAGTCATCGGAAAATTTGG
Organism: Myxocyprinus asiaticus; assembly: GCF_019703515.2. NCBI lineage: Eukaryota > Metazoa > Chordata > Actinopteri > Cypriniformes > Catostomidae > Myxocyprinus > Myxocyprinus asiaticus. The sequence goes on from NC_059387.1 coordinate 6,521,912, forward strand.
CCAATATATTAAAGCCGATAAATTATGGCTTTTTCAGGCACGTGCTACTCTACATGTGGGTTTTGATTGGTGCCTTCTGGCTTTGCTATAGAGGATCATACTGGATCTGAGTAAACACTCCATTATACAGTATTTATTTATGTCACATGCATTTTGTTTCTTTTCTTTTTGTATGTTAAAGCATATCGTTGTGTTTACAGTGAGTTTGAGACTTGACTGCATTCTTTAGTTTTGTCTTTTCATAGGTTTGAATCAAGTGTAATGCACTGTATTTATAAAAGTGGCTCACTCATCAAATTTATTTTAAATTGCAGTGTCATTATGCTTTTTTTAAATAAAAGGAAGTTGGCCATAGGAATGTAAAATTTATTTGTTTAACTGGTTCAAAGTAGGCTATATTTGGTAAATGATTTAAAAGTTTTAGATGTTTCTTGCAGGTTCCTTGTTTTCTGCAATTGAAGTTGTTTTAAAATAAAAATAATAATCCACTTTACATGATTGATTTCATTAGAAGTGGTCCAGATGTGGTTATATAAGTTGAGCCTTTTGTTTTTGTAATCAGACACAATTTTTTTTTTTTATTTGAAATGTGGAATGATTGTTGGTGCCAGACGGGCTGGTTGGAGCACGCTCTGCTGGACAAACTACGTAATGACACCAATTCTAAAGCATTGTTTTCTGCATTATATGTTCTGAAAAAAAGTTTTCATATCAGTGCATATCGGTAAACTTATATGGCGATACCAATATATCGGTGAAAGGTGAAATATAATATCGGCCTATTATATCGGGCACTAGTTTTTTTTATGCTGATTTTTCCCCTTTTTCACCCAATTTGGAATGCCCAATTCCCAGTGTGCTTTTAAGTCCTCATGGTTGCGTAGTGATTCGCCTCAATCTGGGTGGCGGAGGACGAATCCCAGTTGCCTCCACGTCTGAGACCATCAACCCGCGTATCTTATCACATGGCTTGTTGAGCGCATTGCCACGGAGACATAGCGCATGTGGAGGCTTCACGCCATCCACCGCGGCATCCGCGCTCAACTCACCACGTGCCCCACCGACAACGAACCACATTATAGCGACCACGAGGAGGTTACCCCATGTGACTCTACCCTCCCTAGTAACCGGGCCAATTTGGTTGCTTAGGAGACCTGGCTGGAGTCACTCAGCACGCCCTGGGATTCAAACTAGCAAACTAGCGAACTCCAGGGGTGGTAGCCAGCGTCTTTACCACTGAGCTACCCAGGCCCCTGGGCACTAGTTTTAATGTTGTGGCTGATCGGTGTATTTAATGAAAATATGGTACTGATATATTATTTAGAGAGAGAGTTTGTATTGATTTGGAGTTAAATATGCCATTTCCTTGACCAGATTCCTGAGCATCACAAAATAAGTTTTCTGGTAAATATATGTTTTCCACCATAACTACGTTTAAGGTGCTTTTATGTTGTTATTTATGTCCTCTCAACAGCCATGGACATTATGAACTGTCATTGTACAAAAAAGAGCTACAGTAAGAATCTTCACAAATGTTCTTTTGAGTTCTACTGAAAACAATAACAGCCTTTTTTTTATTTTGAGGTTAACTTTTCCTTTAAAAGCTAAGACTATTTAAATTCATCCTAGTGGAGCTGTTTAACTAGTAAAGGGGGATGCCCTCCCCTCAAGGGCTCTCTCCTAATCAATGACAGAGCTTCCTCTGTGAGGCTTTTGGCACTGCGACAAGTCACCATTGAAGAGGGAACCGACTGGCGTCACTCTGTCCTCACATGCAGGTCTCTCACATACCCACCTGCACAGACACACATTTTATCCGCGGCTTTCAGGGACAAATGTCGTTCTCTGAACAGTGTCCTATCTGATGTTGGGTATCTCCCCTGAGACTCTATCACAGAACACAAAGGCATATATCTTTATACGCTGGTGACATACTCGAGACTGGCACACTGTGGGCACATAACAGCACTTTCTGTGTATTTATTCCTGTATTCAAAACATCGTAAATATTTTTAGTAAAAGTAGAGCTTTGACTTATGTGCTTTTTATGCCTTAAATGGAAAGGACAATGAAGATAGACAAGAATGAGGATGGAAGGAGAGAAGAAATTGGACTGGGAAATGACACTCAAACTCAAACCTGCATTCCCATGGGAGCACCCTGGCTCCCTTTGTGTCACATACACGTACACTACAGCAGTGCCATGACTCAGACAAGCAACATTTTTTTCCATAATGTGGATAATGGCTGCTTCTCACTTCTTTAACTGTGCACCCTCGTTTACTCTCCTTGCGTCCTTTTTTGATTTTTGGTTATGAGTTGAACAAAACTACAGGTAAAAAATAAAATAAAAAATACCTTAGAAAAGTGGAAGCGTCATTATTTTATGTTAACAAAGAGATAGGTAGGTTTTTTACTAAAATCAATTGACTTCAGCACCCTTTGTTGCATTATATGCCAATGATGTGAGTCCAAAAATGGGGAAAAAGCACTTTTTTGTGTTGTTTTTCCAAAGTTGGGCTGCCTATAACTCCAGAAGTTTTAAATATATTGTAATATCCTTTAAGATTCTGGTTTAGAACAAACTCCTCTTTTTGTATTTTTATTTTTAAGGCCCCATATTGTTAAATCCCAGAGAGATGGGGCTCTCAATGTGGCTCCATGCGTAAATTGTTAAATGTTACCCACTTTCAATGGTCAATGTGGGTCACATGGTATGAAACTAGTTTTTCTTGTCCAACAAAACAAAGGTCTGAAGTACAAATAATTTTGAAACTAGAAATGTACCTTGATTTATTCACATAAAAACAATAATGTCAAAATGTAAGAATAAGCAATACATGTGGCTCTTCAAGTAGTGCAATACCTACAGTATATCTATTTATTGGATATCAGAAATGTACAAAGCACCAAAGGGGGTCCAAGCACCAAAGCACCAAATATTGAAACACTTTTCCTAATAATTTTATTATTATTTTATTTTTATTTTTTTTTTCTAAAAGTGTCTGAGTTTTTGAAATCTGGTTTATTTGACATGGAATAATCCAATGGTGATTTAAAAATATTGCAGCTTTCCTAATTATGAAAGAATGCTAAATAAAACTGTGTGTCAGTGAAAGATTCAGACTCCTTTTACACATGGATTACTCAACATGTAGAAACAGGATATTCTATTCACTCACTTTGTTTGATCAACCTCTTGTCGGCCACAACCACATTCTCTGCGTCCACCACGATGACTTTCCCATCCCGCTGGCCCACAGCAAAGTTATCGAAACTGACGTCCAGCAGGTAGAGAGCAAAGTCGAAGTCATTGTTAGTGAGCTGCTCTGCAATGTCCATCAGTTGCTTGGCCAGATCTACTCTCTTCTCCCAAGGAGCGTTGAAGAAACTCCAAAGCTCCTCGCCCACGTAGTTCACCGCCACCATCCGTCCACAAGCGCCCAGGTACTTTGCGAATGGCCAGCCTTCATCTGATGGGAAACTCTGAGAACAAGCCAGAAGCACACAAAGGAATGACTGAGTTTATATTCAACAACAACATTAACGGACCCTACTGAGAGAGTTTAAAGATTCCCATCGTACCTCTTCGCCAAACATCAAGTTAAATTGAAAACGATTTGAAGGAAGGAAGTTGGCTACACCATGTGTTGAACTTCAAATGACATAATAAAATAACAGTTAATTGGACTTTAAGGACTGCACTGGCTTCAACGATGACTGCGGTGCTCCTGAGTTTAAATGTTTATGATGAAAGCTAACTGCATTGGTAGGGGGTCTACTTTAAGAGGAGGGAAAAACACTACATCAATTGCATACAAAACAGCAAGTTATTAAGTGTTTGCAAAGCCAAACATCACCATTTCTATTGCTCATACTTAAGAGCTATAAACTTGGCATCTAACTTGTCCCACATTGTTTGTGCTACGAAAATGAATGCAAATTGAACAGATGGTTGAGAAAAGGTGTGCTAGCAATCAGACTTTTCATTTTTGCCTGGCAGATGACAAAACAGGAGAAAAAAAAAAACAAAACAAAAAAAAAAACTATAGACATTCAAGAAGGTACCCATACCATATCTAGGGACCAGAGTATAATAGAGACTTTGGAGTGGGCTCTTTTAACTTTGGCCAGTAAGCAATCATTTATCAACGCCCTAGCAACCACCCAGAACTACCAACAACACCCTAGTAACAGCATGGCAGCGCAGTAAAACACTCAGAATGCACTGACACAGTGTTGTGGAAGCTACACGCTACTCTTAATGTATAGTAGTTAAACTACAGTCAAGCTACTCTTTTAAAAAAGTAGTTCACTACACTACAAGCTACAAACAAAAAGTAGCAAACTAAATTGAAGCCATATAACATATCGGAATATACTGTATAACACATCAAAACCAACAAATCTACTGTACAGCGTTCCTCCTACTCAGTTGTATACAGTGCTGCTCTTCTGGTTGTGTCGCACGTGCGTCAGTTTTTGCATGTCTCACATACCAATGCAATTATGTCACGTGCATTCTGCTTGCTAACCGGAAGCGATGGCTTAGAGTTAAAAAGTACTTAAATATTGACTTTTTAACACCAAGACCGCTGGAGTCATATGGATGACATATATGCTGACTGTCTGTGATTTTTGGAGCTTCAAAGCTCTGATCACCATCCTCTAGACCTTTAAAGACCTACTGAGCAGAGATATTTTTCTATTTTTCTTCAAATCTGTTCTGCTGCAGACAGTAAGTCATACACACCTGGGATGGCATGAGGGTGAGTAAATAATGAGAGAATTTTCATTTTTGGGTGTACTAACCCTTTAAATGAACCATGGTTTTACTACAGTAACAATAGTCTAACCAATTTCTTTGCTGTAAAACAACAGTAACCTCAGAATTAAACATTACTACTACAGTTTTTTCCAGTCAAAACAACATGGTTACTACAGTCATGTTTCCTACAACAACTATAGTAAAACCATGGTTAACCAGGGTTAAACAAGTAGAGTGACAACATTAAAGTGAACGTAAATTTGTATACACTAATAAAACATGTCATATCAGTGCACGCTACTGAAAAATATAGTTAGTAGTGTTGCTACTTTTAGTTGATTACTCCCCAACACTGTAGCAACACCCTGGAAAGCATCCAAAGCACCATAGCATCATGGCTGTGACTTTTTCATCAAGCACCCCTCACATTTCCTTCAGAAAATTTAAAAATCTAGTTATTTCAATATTATGCTTAATCTGCCTAAGCCACATTTAGCTACAAAAAATCTTTGGATGTCGGGAAGACATCTGTCAGTTGTGACTTTACTTTGCAAATCTCTTTTGAAAAACACAAATGAGGCAAGTAAGGCAGCTGTACCCCAGTAACTGGGTTGGTCTCTGAGGGCCTTGAGTGGGCATGTCTCATTACAGCTTTACTCTCTATTCCTTCTACTACAGTGTTGAAGAGCACAGGCAATTACACATGAAAGAGCACAAATTAGAACAAAATAAAAGAAAAAGCAAATAAATTTACCGTCCAGGGTGCACAGTCTGCTTTATTCAATCACAGTGCCACTCTGTTCTAATGATTCATATTTGAAATGTACAAAACCTTCGTCTTGTTACGTACAGCTGCTATTCAGCAATAATTTAACCTGCTTAATTTTTCCAAGCTACTCAAATGACTTGCGCGAGCTTCATTGATATTGACAGACAGCGCTACGCACGTAAAATGGTGTATAAGTGCAATCGGATTCTCTTTTATTTCACAGTCGGAGAAATCTAATAGTTTAGTTTAATCTGCCTCAGAATCTTGGTAAAGTTTAATGGAGAGTCGCATTAATATTTCACTATACACATATTATTTAAAAACATACAATCAGTAAAAGGACAGAAAAAAGCATCTGCAGATCAGTTCTGGCTCTTGTGTTACACTCTCAAACTAGTATTTCAGAAAGAGTAAACACACACCATATGCAAATTTTTTGTGTGCATGGATGACGCAGATGACCTTTTGCATTTCGTGTACACCAAAATGTACTGCATACAACAGAGCAAGACTAGTGTATTCCACAATGTCTAGTACCTCTAAAATAAACTTGACCTTTTAATTCCGTTGTGACAAATGCATTTTATTTATTCTCATTCTTGCCTCATTATTTAATTAGACTGCAAATGAAGAAGTTTTTGCACTAAATTAAATTTAAAAAGCAAACTGTCCATATCTATCTACAAAGACAATAATCAGACACCATTCATTGAATTAAACAATGTATCCTTCACATGAAAAATTAGCATACTACACGTTTATCATTGCATAAGGTGTACAATTGTAATATATATATATATATATATATATATATATATATATATATATATATATATATATATATATAATGATAGACTGATATACCACCCATTATATTTGGCCATTTTGAGATCAACTGCTTAATAACAGTGTCCACATGCAATTAACCAATTTTGTGTTAGTCGCAAAATATACTGACAGCCTTATAAATGGATAATAAACAATTTTTGTTTTTAAAATGACTGTACCAGGTTCAATAAAAGTTTGATGATTCCAAAAAAAGAAAAAGAAAAATCACCCCACCTTTTCTTTAAAAATAAGCAAAAATCATGGTTACTGTAAGTTGCTTACAATGAAAGTGAATGAGGCCTGTCTCTAAACATTCAAATACATATTGTTTCAAAAGTGTAGCAACAAGACATAAACAAAATAAGTGTTAACATGATTTTAATGTGATAAAATCACTTACTAACCTTTTCTGTGTAAAGATACTGTATATCCAATAATACTTTATTGCCATGATGGCACGATGCCAGTTAACACTGTAAGTGATTTTATCACACTTAATTCATATCAACATGTATAATGTTCTTGTGGCTATACTTTGGAAATGGAGTATTTTAACGCTTACAAATTGGCCTCATTCACTTCCATTGTAAGTGTCTCACTGTACCTGTGATGTCAAAATTATTTAGTGTGGTAATCAACATTATGCTACAAATGGTTAGGCTGTGGATTGAGCTTAACTTGAATTGAACTCGGAATATTTCTCTAAGTGCTTTTTTTAATAAAATATATATAAAACATTTTTTATCCCCTTTTCTCCCAATTTGGAATGTCCAATTCCCACTAATTTAGTAGGTCCTCGTGGTGGCACGGTTACTCACCTCAATCTGGGTGGTGGAGGACAAGACTCAGTTGCCTCCACTTCTGAGACAGTCAATCCACCCATCTTATCACGTGGCTCGCTGTGCATGACACCACAGAGACTCCAGGCATGTGGAGGCTCATGCTACTCTCCGCGATACACGCACCCCACTGAGAGCGAGAACCACTAATCGCGACCATGAGGAGGTTAACCGATGTGACTATATCCTCCCTAGTAACTGGGCCAATTTGGTTGCTTAGGAGACCTGGCTGGAGTCACTCAGCACACCCTGGATTCGAACTCGTGACTCCAGGGGTGGTAGTCAGCATCAATACTCGAGTATCTGACTAATTAAATTATGAGTAAATATTGTGTAAAATATGACTTAATTTTGTTTCTGCAATTCTGTGCACATAATTTTTTTTCACTAAATTGCAGTACATAGAATATACTGTGCAGTGTGTAGTAAGCTAGAATTCCATTTGGAAGATAGCCATATGATTAAAAAACATGCACACAAAAAATAACATACTGTACACTCGCTTGGTGTTCAACGTAACAACATCCTCCTCACCATCCTTCATCTATTCTTTAGTGTAACGCTGCCTCCTCATCTTGGTGGTCGTTGTCCTTTTCTGCCATTTTGCGGCCCTCTTCAGCCAGTCGCGGCACGTTCGGCATAATGCGGCAGCCCATTTCAGCTTATCGCCACCCGTTCGGCCCTGTTTCGTGGCCGGCACACCGGGAAAAGTCCCGGTTCTCCCTATGACCAGTCCGCTCCTACACTGAAGAAGATCCGTAAAGTTCTTGTGCTTGTGTATGTAACCACTTTTTCAAATGTTCCAATCGGACGGTTCCGATTTCCTTTTCAAGCTGCTCATAACCAGCAAAGTTTAAGCTTAGCGGCTGTTGTCAGGTGAGGGGGTGGTGCTTCGCTGCTGTCCAGGACGCATCAGGACAGATTAGTATTTACACCTCAAATGTGATGTGGTCACAAGTGTTTTTGACTACCTTCGTATGTGGTTTCAGCGATCTGATCACAAAACGTTTTAGACCCTGTTTACACCTGTATTTAGCGCTGACAACATGCCATTGGATCACTCGAAACACATCTTAATACCAGGTGTAAATGGAATCTAAGAAAGGACAGATGAGATATGATTCAAATAGGGCTGGAAAATTTAGCTAAAATAAGCACATGACGGTATATCTCAGTATTTACTAATTTACTCTTAAAATGTCTCATTTAAAGGAACCATTATTTTGAACAAAAAGCCATTGTACCCAAGTAGATTCAAAAACAAGAAATAAGTTACAGTAAAAATCTAGTTAAAAATAGTCAAGGAATGTTTTTCAAACGGTTTTTCACTAAATGAACACAAGGAAGAATGATTGTGATGATTTCACCATTTTGATTATACGCACCAACATAAGAATACATTAAAGGAATAGTTCACCCAAAAAAACAAACAAAAAAAAATCATCATTTACTCACCCTCATGCCATCCCAGATGTGTTTGACTGACTTTCTTCTGCTGAACACAAATTAAGATTTTTAGAAGAATATCTCAGACTGTAGGTCCATACAATGCAAGCGAACGGTGATCAGACCTTTGTAGCTCCAAAAATCAATGGGTAAGAAACAGAACACTCTAAATCTAAGTAAAAAAGGACTTAAATATTGATCTGTTTCTCACCCACACCTACCATATCACTTTTGAAGACAGGGATTAGACCACTGGAGTCAAATGGATTACTTTTTTGCTGCCTTTATGTGTGTTTTGAACCATCAAAGTTCTGGTCACCATTCACTTGCATTGATGGACCTAGAGAGCTGAAATATTTTTCTAAAAATCTTCGTTTGTGTCCTGCTGAAGAAAGAAAGTCATACACATCTGAGATGGCATGAGGATGAGTAAATGATGAGAGAATTATTAAAATGATAACAAATTATTAAAATATATCTGTGTTCTCATTTATAAAGTTGATTCGATATATATGCTAATCCTATAATATATATATATATATATATATATATATATTAGGCAGTAGCCTCTTTATTAAAGCAATAAAGCACTGAAAGCCATGCCATATTTTGAATATATCCGGCTATGCGCTATGCCTGCAACCACCTTTAGCCATGACACATTAACAATGTAGCACAGCCTTGAGTGCCTTATTGCTTAAATAAAAATATTATATACATTCAATACATTGCCCATCCATTGACTCAAACTTTTAAGGCCACACTGCAGTTATGCCAACGAATCCAAGGCACCAAGCATCCAGTAAACCAAACACACATTTCCTCTAATCAGTTCTAAAACGTGCCAACAATTTCTGCAAATCCAATTTGTTCTGAGGCATTATAAATCTAAATGTGCAATAACTGCAATATTAGCCCTGTCTAATATTAGTCATTAGTAAAAAGAGTAGCAGCAGGAGTGCAGTCGGCTAAGAGGGGGCGGTCGATACGCTATACAAGGACTGACTCAATAGGCAGATTGCCCAGTCTAACAGCACAGTTCCTGAATGGTTTTGATCAGACACCCCCCTTGAAGAAGGAGGGGGTACTCCTCCAAAAAACCTCAAGAGAGGGATTTGAATAGAGAAACAGTAGGCCAACAGCTTTTGTGTTGGGCATTGTTGTTGCCTTTGCTGTTAATGAGGGTTAAGGGTGACTTTAGGCTGGTCAGCATAACATACTGTATACTGTATACAGACACTAGAACGCACCTCAACCATGACATCATCAGGAGTAGAAATACCTCTGAAATGCTTCCGGGATTTGCTTCCAGCAACTTTGCTCACCGTGTGTAGACGCAGCTCATCGCTGCTCTCAGGTGCAGCCTCGTGGCACAAGGAAGTAACGTCCGACTTGAAACTGTGGCCATACAATCTCCATCTCGCTGGACAAGTTGAGATTACTTTGTGTTCCACCGAACACTCTAACGGATCCGAAAGAGACCGCCAAGAATCAGCAGCCGTACCGCCCGCCGACAGAGCGAGGAAACGGCCTCCCGTCATCACCCAAGCCTTGAGGAACCGAGTCTGAGTTAAAGGACGGATGAACACACATTCTGCATCCTCATGTGATTCAAGTAAGAGGTTTACGTCTGGGCAGAGATAGAATATTATAATGTGTTATTCTTGTGTATCAAGGTTATTGCTTGTATAGTTTACGGACCACCATGTCCGCTCATTATTAATACTCAGGGTATTAATTATCACATATTTGATTTGCTGTATTGTAGTCCAACCACACTGGGCTGTTGTGCATTTCTGCCATCGCGGGTGAGACCGGCAAACTGAGTTTATCCATTAAAGAATCAAAGACCACGGGATGGTTTACGAGCCGTCCACTGCGTCTCTGAGTGATAAACTAACAGCTGCTTTCTCTCCCACGATCGCGAAATCGGCTTTGGGGCCGTCACTTTATTCTCTCTCTCTCTCGTACTAACCAGACACGCGCATGCGATCCCTCACAAACATTCTTGGACACATTTTTGGCTAGTAGATAACTTCGTGATAAAGCTCAGCTTTGTCCCTAGGCTATCGTACAAGCGGATACACGCGGTAACTAGTAGACGCCATTGACTGGTTTCTCTCTGCCCACATTCGCGGCCATATTCTCTGGCTGGAAGTCTCGCGTGACATACTATCCACGAGAGTCACGTCCGCCATTCTGTGCATCCCTCCTTACACACACACACACACACACTCGTTCTCACACACACACACCCTCATGTGTTATAGAATTATTTTGATTTCCATATCTAACCATATCACTGTTTAGTTTGTAGTTGTAAGTCGGAAGTTTATTGACTGCATTGTATTAATTATTAATTGATATTACTGCATAAATAAACTTTGTTATATTACAAAGAGAAGTGTTTTGGTTTGTTTTGCATACACCTGTGTCATGCTGACGGGATGTCAGTGCTCGGATTCAAGCCTTCATTCATTGTTTTTTTTTCCGAAAATCGATATTCTTCGGATGTCGATTTTCCTAAGAAAACAATCTAATATTGAGACTGTTATACTGTCTGGTTATTAGTCCCTGATTCCAGGGTGGTGCTCCATCAATGTTAATCCATATTGATATTCTATTGATTTTTGATAATTGATAATTATCTTTGATGATTGTTGAATTTGAATGATCAATAAGCTAGTGTTAATTTTAATTAATGTTTCATAGATGTTAACAACTAACGATTATCTTTGATAATTGTTGATTTAAAGGATTAGAAAAAGCTAACATTAATTCTCATCAATGTTCTATTGATTTTATTAATTAACAATTATCTTTGATAATTATTAATTATTGCTAATAACCAAACCCGCTCCTAAACGTAGTGCACTACATTTACTGGAGCCCCATATGAGGTCTTAATAAGTTAGATTCGATTAATTAATTTAAATATTAATTAATAACTAAAGAAATAATTACCAATTATATCTGATAGTAACACTGATCTAAACAACCAGTAAAGCCCTATAGCTATACCATTTTGAGTAGATTTTTTTCACTTGGCTTGCAGTGGACTGGACTGCAATACATTATTTACATGTGAAGGCAACAAAGATACAGATAATTTTTACAATTTGGTATGTTGTCCTGGAAATGAAAGAATGTAAATTGTAAATGTGTATATCTGCTAAAAGTTATTTTTGTCAACTTTTTGGAGTACAATATCATATAAATGGCTTCAAAACTGGTAGACATAGACTGACAGTCACAAAACTCTGATCTCACAGTGAAATCTGAAACAGTAGTTTAACTTAAGCATCTAAACATGCTTAAGTTAATGCAATCATGTCTCATAGGAAATGGCGAATGTCAGTGAGTCGACAAAATGAGGCCGATTCTAGAGTACCGGACCTCTTGGAAAAAACATGCCGACTTCCAGTATGACCATGTTGTTTTCATAGTCTTATAGGGTGTATTGCACATAATGTTTAGTTGTTCATGGAAAAGTTACACCGCAACTTGGCACACTAATACAGAATACAACAATGTCTGATCGAAGGTATGCAAATATAGGCTTTTTCACAACAGTTAAAAAAGTGGCTTATCCGATTAGAATTAAAAGTCGGAAGTAGCAATTGTATAATGCAAAATTTTATAACATACAATTTTATTATTTTGATTTTTTCACGGTGCTTCAGTGCACTTAAAACTAATCCTGTATGCAGCAGTTATTAACATTACCAATGAGGCGTGAGAAGAGGCTAAATCAATTTGAAACTGGGGTCTCACTTAACATTGAATAAACTTTAATATTAAGAAAAGGCACTTGGGTGGCGAGAGAGAGAGAGAGAGAGAGAGAAAGAGCACATTTGTTAATTCAGTGGCATTCAGAAGTGCTGAGGGAGCACAAGTCCGCCTGAAGTGATACAGTGAACTCTCACATTGATTAGTGTGAAATTTCCATTCTTATGGTGCACAATAACAATTACCCTTCTTCTTTCATTGTAGTTTATCTTTAAAGGGGCCATATTTAATGCATTTGTAGCAACTGTTTTTCCTGAAATCCACTAATAATGTTGATCATGGTTTCTGGCAGTTTTTTTGTAACTACGCATCTCTCAATGCACAGAATGCGCATGGAATTATTTGCACTAATTAGTATGTTCACAAGGTGGCAACACTCACATTCGAGTCATTGCAGTCACAAAGAAGCACTAGAAGATGTAATCACAGCTAAACAACAGGAGACAAAGGTGGAAACAGCAACTGTCGATGTGCATGTCAAGAAAACGTGTGTGAAGAGGTCAGGAGATACATGTAATTGTATAACTCGAGTCTGAAGGACTATAAAGACATCTTTATAGGTCTAAACACCTGAAGAGAAATAATTCAGTTACTCAGAGAAATAATTCAGAAACTCACAGCAGTCGTAGCGCGCATGTGCCAAATGCCTGTCTATGCGCATAGTCAATTGAAGTACACTTTGAAAGGCTTGTGTTCGGCTGAAGGCAGACACTCAGCATTCACCTCAATACCGAAGTATGCTGTTAATCAAAGTGGATTGAGTCACTAGATCTGACAAGATTTGTTGAATACTAAAGTTAACTAAAGTTAAACTTCTCATTGTGCTTCCTGGTGCACCTTCATTATTTAGACCTTTTGTTGAAGAACTTTCTTTTTTATGTAAAGCACAAAAGGAAATGTTTAAAGGGATAGTTCACCCAAAAATGAATATTCTCTCATCATTTACTCACCCTCATATCATCCCAGATGTGTACGACTTTCTTTCTTCTGCAGAACACAAATACATTTTTTTGGAAGAATCTCTGTAGGTTCATACAAAGCAAGTGAATGGTTACAAGAACTCTGATGGTCCAAAACACACATAAAGGCAACAAAAAAGTAATCCATATGACTCTAGTGGTTTAATTAATGTCTTCAGAAGTGATATGATAGGTGTGGGTGAGAAACAGTTCAATATTTACAGTAAGTCCTTTTTTTTTTTTTACTATAAAATTTCCACTTTCACATTCTTCTTGTGTTTTTGCAGATTCACATTGTTTGTGTACATCCTCACCTACTGGGCAAGGAGGAGAATTTATAGTAAAAAAAAGGACTTAAACATTGATCTGTTTCTCACCCACACCTATTATAAAGCTTTGAAAGATGTGGGTTTAACTACCTAACTCACTTTAAAGCTTTAAACAACGCAAGTTCTAACATTAACACATGTTCCACTGTGAACGAGTTTATCTCTTGCACTTATGAATGCACAACGGACTTCGCAAATTTATTTGAAAAATTACTTACAATTTGGTTCAATTCTCACCAAAACCTATCATTTGCAGTCAGAAGACTTGCAATATGACACACAAGTTGCATGGACTACTTTAATTATATTTTGGATAATTTTTTAAGCTTTAAAATGCCATAGTAAAAAAATTAAAATAAGCCTTTTATATTCATTAAAACATCTGTTTTTGTGTTTAGCGTAAGGAAGTCTTGCAAGTTTTGAACGACATGAGGGTGCATCAGTTATTACAGAATTTTCCATTTTGGGTGAACAATACTTTCAAGTTATAATGAGAGGAAGCATTTTTTCAAGGAAAAAATGAAATATTTGTGGCTTACATGATACCTAAAGAAGGTAATTGTTTATTATTGCTCTATGAATGTGTAATTCTCAAATAACAAGAATGAACCTTCTAAAGGGCAAGACAGACTAGATAAAAAGGAGAAACTATGGAATAAAGAGAAAAAAGAAAGCAATGGTGTGCCAGTGGATCTGCAGGGAGGCATGACACCCTGCAGAAAATAAAACACAGGCTCAGACAAATAGCTTTCCTCCAAAGGAAAGGATGAACAGAGTAAACCTGGAACTTTTTACAATGCCGTGCCATTCAAAACGGCCACACATGGGAGCTCTTTTAGTGTGTTTGTGGGAATGGACACAAAAACAAAGAAAACGTCTCTGTTACGTGGAATGTAACTCTGGTTCCCTGCATATTCACTTTGGGACACCTTCTGAGCGTCACGTGGTCTGAAACTCTTATACAATCACGGCAATTAATTCGTTGATGGCGCTTAAGTGACGTCCCTAGGGAGCTACATCACGGGCTCCATAAAGGCGCTCGCTTTTGTGCCACCGATTAAGATTTTCTGCAGGAATGCACGAGCCTATGCAGCTGCTAGAGAGTATGGCCAGCTACGCAGCGTCTCGTTCCCACTCAGGGAACAAGGGTTACGTTCCACATGACCGAGATGTTCCCTTTTGTAGGAAATTGAGCAGTGTATTCGCTATGAATATACATTCATGCCATGCGAACAGTAGCTGCCAACTGTCTACGCCTGTGTGTCAAGCATATAGCTGCGCACAAGCGAGCTAAAGCGTCAAACCCTCATCCAGATTATAAAATCTAACAAATGTAGGTGGCAATGTATCCGACTCAAATGGGGGAGGATAGAATGCCTGAAAATTAATAGTCTGTGAGCAAAATGATGTCGAAATAATTTTGGTTAAATAGTGCAAATGAGGTCTTAACCCCATGAACACCCTGGCACAAAATCCATACATAAGGGATTGATCGACAGGGCATGAAAATCACCAACTCTTCTATATAATGCCAATGCCACTAGCAAGGCTGTTTTAAGAGTCAAAATCTTATCAGTGACTGTTGCCAAGGGCTTGAATGGAGCACCCGAGAGCGCCTCCAAAACAACAGATAAATCCCATAAAGGAACGCGGATGGGAAGAAAAGGTCAAAGCCTGCATAACGAAAGACAAGAGAATGTCTACTGACAGAGACACCATTGATCAGCGCATGCTCAGCCGCTATAGTGGCAACATAGACTTTAAGCATTGCCGGGGCAACCCCGGCCCCGAGACGCTCCTGCAAAAATTCCAGCACTGTACTGACCGGGCAGTGAACTGGATTTTCACCTTACACAGTACACCAAGAAGCAAAAATACACCAGCTGAACATATAAAGCCTCCTAATTGATGGAGTTCTAGCATTTAGAATGGTATCAACCACAGTGGGGGATAACCCATCATTCAAAAGAGTGCCCTGTTGGGGGGCCATACCCATAGCTTCCACATGCTGCCCCGTGCAGCAGACTGATTGGTAGAACCTTGTAAAAACACGCTGTTGTCCACTGATGCGCCAACCAGAGCATGTGAGTGAAGCGGAGTGGTGTGACACTCCGCTCAATAACCCTCTCCATGTGTGTGCACTCCGCTCAACCGCTCACGGTCCAAGCGGACACTCCACCCAAGTATCGCTCACGCTCACCAGTAAAAAAGCATTCGCATTCCCGCTCCGACATTACATTTCTCTGTAGTATACTTGGTTCCAAGCATGTACATATGGGGTAGCCACAGTGGCCCGAGCAACTGCCCCTTTGCCCACATGAGCTGAGGTTCCCCTCTGCGGGAAATATAGACTATGGGCCAAGATTTATTAAACTATCAAATGATTAGCAATGTACACATCTGAAATTATATGATTGTATTGTTGTGTTTTTGTATATAAAATCTAGCTGTTTACTTTGGACTGGTTTACAACTGCTGTTAGAAAATCAGGCCTACCAGACCTTCGTTATCACAAATATCTCTCTGTTAGCACATATGTCATTGAACATCTTCAAATAATGCCTTAAAAAATTTCAATTCTAAATTACCTTTATTTACTTTAAACAAGTCATCAAACATGCCTCTACAAGTGATAAAACATATGTGCGTTGGCACGGAAACTTGAATACGCGTAAATTTGCGCTTTTAGTTTAAACCGGACCCGAGTGATACAACCGACCCAGAAAACCACAATCTTTTCAACTTTAAAGTTTGTTCGAGTCGTTTATGGCAATGATGAAAACATGGACTGGTACCAGGAAAAATATTGCAGGAAAAAGTGAAATTCATAATTGTTTTTCAGTTGTTTCCATGGAATGATTATACTGTAGACTTGAAACATTAATATGTTTCTGATATAATGCTATCAGACTTTGGGTCTGTAAATTAAAATGAGCAATTTCTCATCCTAATTTTGTGTTCAGTTTTAAAGGGTGTATTAAGCTATCCAGAAAAGGGCAGTGAATGTTTTTCTCTTTTCCAGTGTTGTTGCTTTATTAATATTCCCTACAATTTTATGTACGAATCATATGCAAATCTAAAGGACTGTGGTTTTTTATATAATAATTATATAAGTAGATAGCGGCCAACGCATCAATGCCAGGGGCGAGAGGGAAAACCAGAGGGGACAGTGCAACATCTCACTCAAAGCGAACAGGTCCACTTCCGCTCTACCGAACCTTCTCTATATTTGTTCCATAATCTGAGGATGTAATATCCACTCTCCAGGCACCAAGCAAGCCCTGTCTGGGCAGAAGATCCGCCCCCAAATTCAACCGGCCCGGAACATGTATGGCTCGTAGAGACAGCACATTGTCCCATACCCACAGTAGAATGTGACTTGCCCTGGCAACAGAACACTCTTGTCTAGGTTTACACTCAGCCCTAGATTGCTCAAATGGCTGAGAACGACATATCGATGCTGGGCAGCCAAAGTCTCCGCATGGGCTAACACCAAACAATTGTCGAGACAATTCAAAACGTGGATGCCTTGAAGCCCCAAGGGTGTCAATGCTGTATCCAAGCATTTTTTGAAAATGCATGGTGCCAGTGCAAGTCCGAACAAAAGGACGCAAAATTGGTACGCTTTGCCCCCAAAAGCGAATCTGAGAAAACGCCTGTGCTTCGGCGCAATATGAATAAGGATTTTTTTTTTTTTTTTTATAAGCGTCCTTTAAATCTAGTGTCACAAACCAGTCCTCCGGCTGCACTTGTGACATTGTTTCTGCATCAGCATTCTGAATTGACATTTCATTAGAGTGAAATTCAAAGGTCTCAAATCCAGAATGGGACACAAGCCACCTGAATTTAATGACATAATCATGCTTTATCGTTTGAAGTACCCAGTTCAAAACACCATTCATCTCCTGCCAAGCCAACAGAAGGGCATTAATGCATGGCTCTTGCCTGCAGCGCAACCTGTAACCACTAGATGGCGTGCATGGTTTACTTTTGTCAACAGCCCCAGAACCAGCGGCACAGCGGAGGGAAGCCTTCGCTCCTTCAATACTGTGGCTGGTTGAAGGGAATTTGATAATGTTTTGCCTTTATTGTATTTAGGCATAAATGATGAGCTCCCTGAAATGTATCTACAGCAAGGACACTGACAGAATAAACCTTTTCCCTAGTATTGTGAACGGGGAAAAGTGTATGTACATTGGGGGGAATGTTTATTTGAGAAAACTGGTTCACCACAACGGCCCCAGCAACACAGCACTGTGTTTTGTGTACACTTGTGCTTGATGAACATCGAATTCTGTTATGCATGTCTTGAAACCTTTGGTCATGGAGACAGAGGCCAAATTTGATCAAGCGATTATAAAAAGCGGTCATTCTGAATGTATTTACAGCAGCGAATGCCAGATAAACCATCTTCCCTAGCATAGAACGGGGAAGAATGTGTGAACGTGGAGGGAACTGAGAGCAAGCAGGTTCACCACAACGGCCCCAGCATTCTTTATGGGGGGACAATGTGTGGTGCGTATGTTCAATGTGTGTTTTGTGTACACTTGTGCTTGATGAATATCGAATTCTGTTATGTATGTCTTGAGATCCTTGGTCATGGAGACAGAGGCTGAATTCGGGAAGCATTTTTTTAAAAATGTTTGCTTCCTAGCAAGCTGCGGGGAGGAAACTGAACCATATTTTTGTTGTCGGATGTTTAAGGCATGTATTATGGCGAACTCATCCCGATACTGACCAAAGGGCAAACAGGAGAGAAACGGATATGTTTATACGGTCCAATTTTGTTCACTGAATGGGGATTCATACTTTGTTACACATCAAGCCCATCAGACCTATTTTTGTTGTACACTGAGTTATATTATGCGTGCCCCAGAGACCCTTGGTCATGGAAGCAGAAGCAAAACTCGAGCTGAAAATATTCACTTCACGTTCGCCAGCGTAAATTATGGGCTAAATTGGCATACTGAAAAATGGGTTAGACACTATCATGATCATGCATGGGCTCACCAGTACACGCATGATCCCTTCCGCCATGAGCAGTTCGCTTCGAATGGGGAGGGGAGAGAAAGGCAGAGGCCGCTCCTCCATTGTCATATCCATGTGCATTCTCCCAGAACGACACAGAAAAAGACAATAGGGACAAAGGAGCCAATTTGTACCCTTTCTACGACAAATTCTCTCACACAGCGTTTTTAATGGCGATGGTTCAAGACGTGCATGGTATCTCTTTCGCATGATTTGTACATCAAAAAATGGCCACCGAGCTAGGCCTCTGAGAATGTCCGACGAGACTCATGCTTTCGCTCAGAGGGAGGGCGACAAATACGAGGAACAATCCGATGTCCATTCGCACTCCAATCTTCGCAGACATAAAGCCGAAATCCCAAACGGCTCATGCACATGGAGTTCCAAATCTTGAGGCCAAGGAACTGGAACAAGTGGGGATAACGCCTCGTGGTGAGAAATTGTGAGCCTCGAAAAGTGCCGCTGTCCCCATCGGACCCTTATAATGTTTGGAAAAACCCAATTTAAAATTGCTCTGAAATTTACACTGTATAAATGATGTCCTTACATTTTCGCCACTCAAAAGGGAGAATTAATAATACTCGCTTTGACGTGAGTTGCTTGAAACAAACACAGGCTTGGTCAAAATCATGCACTGAAGAACATAAAATTTGACTCAATGTCGTGAAAGTGAGCGCCTTTATGGAGCCCGTGACGTAGCTCCCTAGGGGCGTCGCTTAAGCACCATCAGCCAATAAATTGCCGTGATTGTATAAGGGCTTCAGACCACGTGACACTCAAATGGTGTCCCATAGCGAATAGGCAGCTCGAGTTCCTATGAAAAGGAACCAGTTAGAGTAGGGTGTTGCTAATGTATTCTGAGTGGCTGTACGGTATCTGAAGTGTCATTAATGATCATAGCACAAACGAGATTAGTTACAAAGCAAAGTGGAATACATAGGGTTCGGTGTTTGTTCAAACCTCTCATCTGAAGTATGAGCAATAGTAATAGTGAAGGGCTTGCCTTGTAAATATTAACATTTCACTCACCAGTGATTGAGTTGTGAATCTCATGGAACCGCACCGTGGATGTCACCAGAGCAGCTCCCTTGAGAGCGCGTGAAGATGAACTGCTTCTCAAGCATTCCGATGTGCACCGTCTCTAGAGGCTCACGTTAAACTCCCACGAAAATATAAATGAGGTATGTAGTTCTTAATTTAATAGTGAACGCAAAGCACTCCAGTTTCACTTTACTTTAAAAACTGTGTAATGGCGAATGTCTGTGGTCATTGCGGGTTCATTGACACATTGTTAAGATGCCCACCTACGCTATTTCTGTGG
This sequence comes from Myxocyprinus asiaticus, assembly GCF_019703515.2. NCBI lineage: Eukaryota > Metazoa > Chordata > Actinopteri > Cypriniformes > Catostomidae > Myxocyprinus > Myxocyprinus asiaticus. The sequence continues at coordinate 6,541,988 of NC_059387.1, forward strand.
AGATGATAAAATGCAAGAAACAGAATTTCTAAGTATTTCTTCATGTAAAATAAGAGCTTGTGAGTTAATCTGAGGGCCTTAAAATAATGTGTGAAAGTGAAGAATTCATATTTTACTATTGCATAATATAATATAATAACATAACATAATATAATCAAATATAATATAATATAATACAATACAATATAATATAATATAATGTGGTGGCGAGGGTGTGGTCGAGCATTCGTCTGGGGAGAAAGGAAGCGTTAAGGGTTTTCACCTGAGATGAATTGCTGGTAATTGCTGTTTCTTTGTTCGCAGTAAGAGACGGGGCAAATAAAAGGGGCCAGACCTCAGAGTGGGGGGGGGGGGGGAGTCCAGCTGAAGCTACAAGTGTGTTGGCAGCTGCCACTCCCATTAGATATATTGTTTGAGTGTTTGTCTGAAGCTTTACCATTACGCAGTCAAGCGAACTTGATTTTTTGTGTGAATAAATTTACCTTTGAGTTGGATTCGCAATCTCCCGCTTCCTCATTCCTCGAACCTGTTATAATATAATATAATACAATATAATATAATAGCTATACAGGTTGGCTTAGTTCCAAAAAAAAAACAAACAAAAAAAAAAACATAAAATAGACCCAGACAAAATCTGACAAAAAATATATATGTAAGTTATTTAGATATATTTTCATTCTCAATATTGTATTTAAATTATTTGTAAATTAAATGTATACTTTTATATTTGATTGTCATTCATACATTTTTGAAGCCTGAAAAGGAAATCACAAACCCTTATCTTATTGTATGACCCAAGCAAAATTTGTATTAAGGACTTAGTTGTGTGCATGAAGCACACATATTGACAGTTTGTATGACAATTAATCATCTTAATCACAATTATTTGTTTGACAGTTAATCATCAGCCAAATCTCAATAATGTTCCAACCTTGTGAATGTTTTGTCATCACATCATATAAATTGACAATGTGAAATGTATACATTTTTAAAAAGGTAAAATGTGATTAAAATGATAAGACGAAATATAAAATAAAATATCTAATATTGCATACTATATTGCGTGTCATAGCCTATATATGAAGAGGACCCTTTCTCGGTTTGCTTCATATCTTTTTCAGTTGCATTACGCTTTCATGTCATCAAAAGTCTGGTGAGTAAAAACAAAAATGTATTTCTCCAACATGACCGTTAGGGTTGTGATAAAGTTGTATACACATGCAATTAAACAAGTAGTAGTGCTGGTTTACTGGATGTAGACTCCAAAGAGCCTATGTTATCTGTGATTGTCTTTTAGGAGATATTCCTGTATATTTAAATTAGCCAGATATGATTAGAGAGTGTGTACCGAAGAAAAGAAAGGTCCTGTGATACGTGACTTACATGCCTTTTAATTATTCCCTTTGAAATGCAAATACAGGTAAAATGTCAAAAGGTGAAATGGCTTGAAGTATGATGTGATATTTAATTTAACAGCAAGGCATGAACATCATTAAGAAGATGTACTTGTTAGCGCTCTGTGTTTTTCTGAACTGGATCAGCCACAGAATTAATGTGGTCACCGAATAAAATTTATTTTAGTAAAAAAGTTTTTTTGGAATGACTTGAAGACAAGCAAATGATGATTTACGTTGCCTTCACATGCTTATAGAATTATCGTAAAAATTAGTTTCATACTCGGACGTTGCACACAAATGCCCCCTCAAGTTGTAATTACAACTGGGAAAATTGAAGGTCATTTTTATACCAGTTTCCTAGTTGGGAGAAGAAATATACTTTCAACATGGCGGAGGAGCTTATGGTTTCTGTAGTGAATGCCTTGTTATTATTAGAGGTAAACTGATATATCGGTTTTACTGATTAATCGGTACCGATAGTTGCTTTTTGGAGCCATCAGTTATCTGAAAAAATATATGGCGAGAGTTGCTAATAGCCCGTCAACACATACAGTACATGATGGTGTCTCCAACTTCATATCTGGTGAATAATAATAAACCATATTCCTACATTAGTCCCATGTTTTGCACTAAATATTTTTCTGGTTATTATTAGGATTTTGAAGAACTGAAGAATAAACTGCATCTGGGATTTTATTCATTTTTGACTTTTGTAGCATCTATGTCTGTACCCATCATAATAAGGAAAGACTAAGAAACATTGTTAACATTCTATAAATCGATTTTCAAAACTAAAATAGATTAATCCTTACTGGCCTTTTCCACCAACCTAGTTATCGTATCGGCAAAATCCACTATTGGTCGACCTCTAGCTATTATCACTTGCCGTTTCCTAAAAATTTATGTATATCAGTAACCGTTTGATGCATATTGCACATTTTTTACACAATTATAATGGCACGCATTTGACCAAAATTCCATTATCTTCTATATGTGGAGAAACATATTTTACAGAGTCAAAATAAGAGTTCTCAAATAAATATGCAAGAATAAAACTGCTGTCCTCAATGTTTCAGACAACAAATCACTTCAATACAAGTTAAGGTCAATTGACAGTATTTGTGGCACAATATTGATTACAACAAAAATATCTTTCCAATAGTCCCTCCTTGTTTTTAAAAAAAGGCAAAAATCAAGTTTACAGTGAGGCACTTACAATGGAAGGGAATGTGGACAATTTCTGGAGGGTTTAAAGGCAGAAATGTAAAGCTAATAATTTTTTTAAAAGCATGTATATTATTTGAGCTGTACAGTTGTCATTTTTTCAGGCATTTTAGGGTTTGTTGACATTACATCATCATGGCAACGAAGTTATAAAATTGGCTATAACTTTACACAGAGAAGGTTGGCAAGTGATTTTATCACACTAAAATCATGTTAACACGCATTTTGTTTATATCTTGTGGCTATAATTTTGAAATAGTGAGTATTTTATTGTTCAAAACTTGGCCCCCATTCACTTCCATTGCATTTTTTGCTTTTAAGAAAAGCAGGGACAAATCTAAATTAATTTTTGTGGTAATCAACGTTATGCCACAAATGCTGTTGATTGAGCTTAACTTGTATGGAACCCAGAATATTCCTTTAAGACTTCTGAAATAGGACTAGGATAATTATGATAGCATGAAGGCAGCATTACTTAATTCCTTTGATTAATGGCCTTCAATTTGCACATTGTTGAAGAGCACTGAGTAAGCAAAGGGATGTGGAATAATATGTGGAAAAAAAAATACAAGAATGCTGGACAAATACAGGAAGTAAATGTGGCTTTTTATCCAATGAATTGAGGAAATAAATTAAAGCTACACTATGCAACTTTTGGCCCTCTAGCAGTTAAAAAATAAAACTGCATGCGTCTTGCGGAATAACACTGTTTTGGTTGTGGTTCGGCTCTGCTTCTCTGCGCGGATGAATGTGGTTCGAGGCACCGGTGTACACATGAATAAAGGACATCTTATCAGAGTGAATGGACAAATAAATTATGAAAGGATATCTGAAAACATGTCATCTGAGCAGAAAAATGCCATATCTTATGCTGTTGTTTTGAATATTGGAATCATTGATGTTTTGAAATAAATGACGTTACAAAAGTTAGGCAACATTTGTTAACATTTGTGACACAATGCTTGATAGTCTGATAAGGTCAAACATTGTAAAGTATTTATAACTGCAGGATATTCTGGCCAAATAGACCACGGTAGTAACTAATTTATAGATTGTCATTGTTACCAACCAAGGGTCAACATCTCTGGGTCGCTTTTAAATCTTTTCAGATCTCGGAGTTGTCGCCACCTCTGAAAAGCCAAGCCGACGTTGATTCGGGTTTTTTTACAAACTCTTTCACTTTCCCTTTTTGCATGTAGACTCTGCTCTCTCCGGGGTTTCTTTGTTTTAACAACCGGTGATTCCCCAGAGGTTTGCCATTTTGAATGATCCATGGTCAATTTTTCTTGTTCGTTGTGAAAACAAACTTTCAGCTTCCCACACATGCGCTACAGTAGCCGGATCTTATTTTCTCAGTGTATGGATATGACGTCAACACGCACAGGCGAATGACATATGTATGCAAATTCCTGCGAAATCTGTCCCGACAGCTCTAAAATATTTATAACATAATATCATTATTATAGGTTTATCAAAGTGTATTTGGATAAAGTTTGGAAGATGGGTTTTTGTTGCACTCTCTCATTAATAACATTTTGTTATTTTTTAAACAAAAACAAAAGTTACATAGTGTAGCTTTAATTACCAAAATACTTGTTAGTTGCAGCCCTAAATTAAAGCTTAAACGGCATGATTACAGACATTAGTAATTAGCAGTGTTTCATCTGTATCCATATCTAACCACCTTTGTCATGTAAAACACTCTGACGGGGTGAAATTCTCCACATTTTCTCTCATAGTCAATCCCTTAGATCCATAAACATGTCAGGAAAAGCACCTAGTTTTAGTCCAAACCGAGTGAGTGACGAAACAATGATAAAAAAAAAAAAAGGTGTCAGAAAACCTCCTCTCAATGACTGTGAAACACTTATTCCACAGTCTTATAAGCCAATTTAAAGGGCTGCAGAGAACAAACTAAACATAAGCCCTTTTCCCTAAAACCAAATTTCCAGGACATTTATTCGCCCAATGAATCCATTTTAATCAAGCTTTTATTTTGACGTTTCTGTGTGTGTCTTTGACGTAGTTTCTCACCTCCAGATAAAGACATCATTTGTGAGGCAAAACATGTGTTTTTTTCATTCACTGGTGTGATGTTAGAGCCGAGGTTGCGCTGACGCATCACCTCATAGACTTCAATATATTATGTAAGATATATATATATATATATATATATATATATATATATATATATATATATATATATATATACACACACACACACACACACACACACACACACACAAGTCATGTGAAAGCCCCTCAACATGTATAAACATCAGTCACTTTTGCACATTAATAGCTCTTCCGCCCTTTTCTCTCCGTAATGAACAAGGTAGACTCACATACAGATGCTGAAGTAAACAAACAACATGCCCCTCTCATTCAGTCGGTACATGTACCAGGTCATTCAGTTTGTTTATGAATGAGAAGTTTCATGAATGCCGCTTCTCACTGCGCAGGCACTGCTGTAGCCAAGCACGCGGTTGGACGTAGCTGTAACCAATCAAGCGATCTGCCTCGGTTGGGCCGCGATTTCCAAGCACACGATTGGCTGCTGCTGTAATCAATGATGAAGGTGTAAACGCCCATAACAGTGACAAAACAACACAAATTTGTGTATTTGACTTCTATTCTGAGTCCCAATCATTACCATGTTTTTGTACATGTAATGGAAACCTTGCTAGAAACACAGTCAAACTGAAATATCATACTGAAATATTTTCCATGACAAATAATTATTTTCCAGGACATTTAGGTATTTTTCTAATTTTCCATGACTTTTCCATGACTGGAAAACTGCACTGCAAAATTCCAGGTTTTCCAGGACATGTGGGAACCCTGCCCATCATTGACCTACTCTCCTCCATGCAGGCGTGAAAGCAGAACAGCCCCCGTCTGGCATTTTGCTTGGCCATTAAAGTTTAAAATCTAGTCAGTCCACAGAGAACGCTCATCCCTGCAGGGTGTCCAGCTAATTCTACGGCTTGGCAGGCTTTTCTCCAACCCTCCCCCGAAAACTCTCTCTGCATCCCGTCCCAGACTAAAGACCACCAATCCACCAGCTGTGGAAGACATGAAGGAAGAAAGGGGGAGATAAACAAAGAGATGAAGTTTTAGTTCTGTATGCTCATCCACCATTCTTGACATTTGGAAATTTGTCTACAACATCTGAGAATACATAAGATGTAAGCAATGGGTAGTAGTAAGTGGATGGGCATAACTAACTGTAATGCACACGTGTCATTGTGATTGCTCATCATTTTAGCAGGCGATTCTTATCCAAAGTGACTGCCATGACAGCTCCTCTGGGGCCATCTGGATAAAAGCCTCACGTTTGGAGTCAGTGGATCATATAACCCTCCACTTTATAGGTCAGCCAGTATGAGAGAAAATCTTAATTTGTGTTGAAAACCCAGACCTTTAACCATCAGGTGTCTACTAGATTCAGGGTTTCTGCAGGCTTTATTAAGCTAAATGTAAGACTTTTCTTAAGACCTTTTTAAGACACCTAAATAAAATTTAAGGAATCAATTTAAGGGAATACACAATACATCAATATGTTCTCTAAATGTAAATGTTTAAAGAGCACATGAAGAGTCATAATTATAGCAACACTTCAATGTCTATGTCAGCATAAGGAAAATGTAAAACATCACAGCTGCTACCGAGTATTTGCATAGGGCTCGTGTTGCACAATAAATAATAAAAAATTATAAAACCGATGCAAATTTTAGGAGAGACAGAACTTTTCTTCATTTATTTTTTATGTAGATCGCTGACGAAGCTAAAACTAAACACTGACAATAAGTGCAGCTCATGTGCATGATGCGTCATACAACAAGAACTGAGGGGAAAAATACACAGCGTGCACACACACACACACACAGACACATGCGCACTGGGCAAAGTCACTTGGAATCAAATAATAAATCACACCTTTTAAATTAAGTGCCGGCATTAGCATAATCATGGAAGTAAACTCAGTTTTAGTTGCATTTAGCACAGGAATCGAAGATTGGATTTATATTCAATTGTTGGGGACACATTGATTTGGCCAAGTGTAAATGGAATGTGCTTATTCAATCGGATAGCAATCCGATCAGTAAAAACACATGAAGTGACCAAGTGTAAATACCCCCAAAAACATGCAGTGCAATCAGTGTAGTCTGATTCCTGAAAGAATGACTCTTATGAGTCGGTTCTTCTGAATTGTAAAACACAACACGGCCAGTGTAGTCAGATTCCCGAACTAATGACTCTTAGATGCCGTTTTTTTTTTTTTTTCATAGTGAATTAAAAACATGCAGTGTGACTTGTGTAGTCCAATTCCTGAGAGAATGACTAAAACGAGCCGGTTATTTTGAATCTACAGCAGGAAACAGAGTGCGATCCATGTGGTCTGATTCCTGAAACAAGTGACTAAGCTGGTTCTTTTAAGTAAATCAAAAACATACAGCATGACCAGTGTAGTGCGGTTCCTGAACAAATTACTTTTATGAGCTGGCTCTTTTTAATGAATCAAAAACACTAACTTAAAGAAGCAATATGTAACATTGACATTGGAGAGAGTTCCCTCCCCCCCACCCCCCGAAGCTCACACGGGTTGAACGAGCAAACTGACAATGGCAAGCGACAAGCTTTACATTGTAAGTTGATCAGCTAATGTATACGTTTGCAATGTTTTTATTGTTTGCTAATTATAAACCAGCTCATGTGGATTTTCTGTCAATGTTAGCTAGATGTATTGCTGGCTTCCATGGCTGCAGCGTGCTGTGTTTGCCTGTTAACTTGTTTCAAATCTGGCAACCCGGGGTGGCGAAATACTATGGGGAAATGGGCAGTGGGTGGGATCACACAGGCCAAAACACAATCAGAAATTATGGCCCGGAATGGACATTTCAAAGTAGAATATACTGGCTGTAGCATTGTTTTCGGTGAAACCAGTATTTCAACAGCATGTTTCCTAAATCTCTGATAACATATTATGATAAATTTATGTTTTAGTACAGAAAATATATTACATATTGCACCTTTAATCTTACTGAGGTGCAATTAGAGGAATTTTAAAAAGAATAAAATGGAAGAATGAAATACTGTATGTAATCACATTTTATTAAATAAAATGTGTATTTAATATAAAGTTAGGATAAATTATTGGATTGCCATTATGCCTCTAAAAAGGCTGTGTAAACATGCCTTTTACAAGAATTGTATTCAATTTATTTCCTAAACGTTTCACTGTCTGACCGGGGGCCCCCCTGGCATCTGGGGCACATGTCATGCATGGTTGTTTGCATGATGGTTAACACTGCTTATGAGTCCAAGAGATCAAAATAAGTAAATTTAACAAAATATATAGTTTATTGTTTAGCATATTTTGAAGGGTGGTACAAGATTTGTGGTATACGCCACTGATGGCATGTATGATATTTGCATGGAATTACCCTGTTGCTAACAATGGAAGACATTTGTAATATCTGAAATAAATTAATATTATGTCATAGTTTGAAGTAGGGCTGGGCACTAAAACGATAGCGTTATTTATTGGAGAACAAAAAATTCAATATCAATGATAAACATTTGAGTTATTTTCAATATGTAGCCTATGTTCTACATCTAGATGATCAGATCAGGTACAAGTCACTAAAAACACAAGTAGTTCAGCAAAGTTATACTAAAGTCTTTCTAACAAGTCAGTCCACTGGCGGCCATCTTTGGAACGCTCCCGGGAGGCTATTTCCAGTCATGACAGTGCAGCTCCTATCAACTTGAATGGGGGAACACCGAAATCTCCAAAACTGCTTGCCAAGCTTCCGTTTAAATAACATGTTTCAAATCAGCAGTAACATCTGACAACACTGATATCTAGGGTTGCCACTTTTGGAGCTGTAGAATAAAGGACACTCTCTCTAAAGTTGTTGGCAGGGGGGGTTCTTGCGATGGCAGTTGTCGCTTGTGTGGACTTTTCAGATGGTCCCTTTTCACACCAGCGACAGTATTAGAACATTTTAGCACAATGTTTGGACTTTTTAGACAGTCCCTTAACGACATTAGGCAACATTTACAATAAATATCAAGGTTAAATTAACAATCTTGAACAAATTCGCTGTGACTCGATACGAGACTCAACTTTTCATCTTTAGAAATAGGACGATCCTGTTTTTTAAAGGACGGGTGGTAACCCTACTGGTATCATAAACTGTGCATCTTTATTTTGTATTACATTAAAAAAATGCAATTTCCCCAGCTTGTATAGCTAATGCACATGTGCATTCTCAAGTTGATTGACAGGAAATATCTGTCTCAAAAAGGTGATTGGCTCTTTTACTTCTGTAAGGTGGGACTTCCTTTCTACATCCGTTGACCGTTGGGTGCTTAGAGCTCCATGGTTGGGCATTCCAATTTCTCTCATTCATTTTAATAGATGAGGCCCGTCTCTGCTAAATAGCCTCTGGTTATACACACAACTAGCTAACTGAATTACAGTCATGAAATCAGCCAGTTAGTAAGTATTAGCAGGCTAGTGGCTACCTCGCCCTGCTGTCATGGAAACCGGCAATGAGTCTCGGTAGCCACTATCTAGCTATCAGGCTAATATGATATCATTGTGTACCAAACTGACAATGCAATACTGCTATCGACTGAACACAACAGCAACTCTAACATCAACACCATTGCTGTTAATTTATGTACTATTTAGTTAAAATCAATTTCACGATTCATAGCGCAGTCACAGGCAAGAAAGTGTTTCTTCTTCTTGTGATGTTTATTGGCCGTTGGCAACCCAGCTTATAGTGTATTACAGCCACCTACTGAGCAGAAGTGTGGCACGTCGCAAGAAAGTCTTTCAGTGGAGACAAACGTCCTCTGAAGATGATGAAATTGGCAAAATTTCACTGAAAAGAGGTAGCACACCTTATGTAGAATTAACGCCCAAACGGAGTATACTTTAAAGTATATATTTAAAGTGTATACTTACTGTCTGGGATTTACTTGTCAACAAACAAGTTTCCTTGAACTCTCACAAACATGTGGAACCCCATTTCTCATGTAGCAATTTTGTGTTACCGTGATAGAGACGATAATCCAAATGTATGTTGGCAAATTTCTACCGGTTTATCATGTCTACCGGTATATCACCCACCCCTACTTCAGAGTAATATAATGAGCTGCCATTTCAAGGCTTCAAACTGCTAGCCATTTCATGAAACTAACAGCTCATGAACTTATAACTTGCATCAGGGGAGCTAGATTTTTTCCAAACAGTTTACATAAAACAAAACAAAACATGCAGACTTTCAGTCTATTATATACAGTATCTACTGCAATGATATTCATACCCATATAATTGTGGCTAAAGTGTCCAAATAACTTTTGGGGCAAATGTCAATATTAAAGCTAACAAGGTAAGCAAAACATGGTAAAATTTGGTCTGTAGGAACAACCTTGTGAATGCACTTAATCAAAAACTAAGGTCATTAATTACATATGGCCATGTATTAGTGTAGTACTGCTTTAAATATTACCCTAAAACAAAAATGCAGTCCCCTAAACGTCACTTGCAGTGACTGGCTGTGTTTGAAATAATCTCTTTCATGCTATTTTTATTTATGCTCTATCGCTCAAAAAAGAAAATCTGGGCCTCATTTGACTCCACAATCCAGAGGGAGCTTTCAAAAGTAGAATTTGCCATTTTATCTCCAGTTGAACTCACAAATTATGTCAGGTGGAGGAAGGAGTGTTTCAACAAGCGACTGCTGCAGTATGTAGACGAGCGATGTACCCTTGAGTGCATAAACACCACAGGCCTGTCATGTCACGCTGTCAAGCTGGCTGAGCAGGCAGAGCCTATGCTAACGCCAGGGCTGTTAACAAAGTAACTTGCTCCTGGCTGAATTTGAGCAAGGTCATCTAAACCAGTCTCGACAGCTATTGAACATGACCTCATGCATCATAGCTTCACAGACAGAAGATAAAATGCAAGAAACGTGGCTCAGAGATTGTGAATTAATAACCATCTCTGAAGAGAATGTGGGTCACACAATCTCTTCAAACCTCTGTGCTCACAGAAACTGTATTCAGCAAAGGGGATAAAAAAGGGAAGCATTACTTCGGCCAAAAACTGAAATTCTGTCAGCATTTACCATCATTTAATGGTTAAATTCTGGCTGATTGAAAATTATAGGGTTTGTTGAAAGTGAACACAATGGTTGGCTTTAGCATTTCATATCAGGACTTTGGCCCCTTTTAAAACAAAGGTCTTAAATGCATTGCATGTTTATCGTTATTTCTGGACGTCATTGCTATGGTAAAAATGGCTCTCTACATGACTTGAAGCACCATGATTTGTGTTGACTGAACAAGGTGATGGTAATTTCATGGTGTTCTATGAAGAAGCTCATATTACCATGTGAACAGTATGAATAGTGTTGGGGAGTGACAAACTAAAAGTTGACAAATGTACAAATACAAAACGCTACAAATGTAAAGGTGAAGTTTGCAATTTATGTACCACTAGCTACAACAAATGGAACTGAAAAAAAGAGACTGTTTTCAAACAGGTAGCCCCCAGTGTTTTGAAAGCACTACCATATTTAAACTTTCTGGGGGAATCAATCTATGAATGGACAGAAGTAGTCATTTTAACATAGAAAAAATGTACACACTTCACCTACTAGTTGCCTCCCTAACACTGTACACGGATATGAAAAACCTTCAGTACCAATATATATTTTAAAGTTTGTTTGTTTTTAATGGCATGCCAGCTTCTATGGCTGTTTCCATGGCGAAATCCAGGTTAAACAATGAAAACAGGTGTATACATAAAAGTACAATGGTATTATCATCTGATTCCATCAATGTACCATCGTACCACCACAGTATTTTTCATAAGGAAAAATAGCTTCTCTTTTGACAATTCCAACTTCACAAAGCAGCATAATATCTTCTCCAGTTTGGTATACATTTGCCATAGATACCATCAGTTCTTTATTAGCTGGAGCACAACCACTGGTTTCCTCCTCTTCTTTCAACATTACAGTGTTTCTTGTGCAAGGAACAGCCGAAGGCACTCAGCCACCCTTCAGGGGCCCCTGAAAGCTCCTCTGTTGCTCAGAGAGTTCAGATTATCCAGAGTTCTCCCAGGAGGGGAAGGATCCCCCATGGTTCACAAGTTCAGTGTAAAATGAACTATTTATGAGTGCTGGAAAACATGCAGGAACAACTCAAACAGAATAATGTTGGGCAAAACTACATATAGACGAAGGAAATGGGGTCCTTGAGGTGGGCTGGGGTCGGAATTATATGCTGATATGCAATGGCATTACGAACTTAATGGAATTATCTGGAGAACAGGAAGAGGGGTACTGCAGAAGAAGCAAGAGAGAGCGAGAAACAAATAAAGAGACAAAGGGGAGGGAGCTGAATGACAGGGACCACACACACAACTAATCAGATTTTATAGATTGGCTTGATCGCCCCTTTGTCTAGCAAATGCCTGAGGGTGTCTGGACCTTGAGTGATAGAGTAGAGGTCAGCGAGACACTGAATGTCTTCACAGAGCTGTTGTTCCTTTGTTGATCTGGGCCTTTACCAGCCACAGTCAATGACGGTGAAATTGGCAACGATCATCCAATTGCAAATCAGTATCAGAAATTGTCCATAGAGTGACGCTTATTATCAATGCCACGTGAACATAGTAGGTAGTATGGTATGTCAGGTGATAATTTACAAACTCAGATATTAAAGATAAAAAACTACAGTATCAGTGACATCTGTTATAACTGGGTTATTAGTAAACTAGCCTTTTCCACAAGGCAGCTTCCGTGATATCTTCAAGCTCTTAAGGTGATAAGTGCAGTTTAAGAGATAAAAATTTAATGACCATTAACAGTCTGCAGTGGTAAATAATTCAAACTTATGCATCACGGCAAGACAAATCCATCAGCATGGACTATAAGGCTGCAATTAAACACTTTCCAGTTGAGGTCCTCCAAGATTACAGAGGCAAGACTTCAAACTCAAGAACTGCGACTTACAAATTTAATGTAGCCAAGAATGGAAAAAGACAGGCAGGGAAAGTAGCACACCCTATAATATACAACAGCAGATTTTTAACCTATTTACAGCCCACAAAACTGACAGGTTCTATTCTGCTGGTGGAATTATCAAGGGCAAATCAAGAGCATACATTATGATCTGGCTTTTATTCCAGACAGAGGGTGTCTGTCAGAGAGAAATGAGAATGTAGACTTGGGCAAAACATACCTGAAGCACTAGGGGCTCTGGGTTGAAAGCCAATGTCATCAAGAGCTGCATCCTTTCTGTATCTTTGAGGTTCTTGAGCAGGAAGCTTCCAGAGTCCTTTGTCTCTGCGTACCTCCTGACTATTCTGTCCAGCAGTCTTTGGGACGGACAATGAACAAGGTCTGACCAGCCTTCAACAACGTCTGGAGTTAAGAGTCTGACGTCCCCATTGAGTCGGGCAAACTCGGTCTTGTACATGGCCTGGATGAGATCACAACGAGGACGCCCCGTTGCCCTCTTGCAAATCTTCTGGTCAATATCAGTAAGCTCTTGATTAGAACCCAATCGCTTGAGTACGATCCTCCGTGTACCCTCACGAGGCTCCCCGTATTGGGCAAAGAACACGTTTTTCACATTGAAGACATCAAGGAAGCGAAGGCGACCCCATGTCTCGAAGGATATTTGTCCATTCATAAACTTACGACACCAACTGGTGCCAAAGCAGGCCGGGCACTTGTTGAGATTGATGAATCGTCGGTCGGTAAGTTCGTTCTTTTGGAAAGAGGCAAAGAGGTTCTGCGTGTTCATCAGCAAGATAACAAAGAGGCCCACGATGAATAGAAGCTTCAAACACCGGTACAAACGGCCGAGTTTGAGAGGGAGGTAGCGCAGCATGTTCGTGCACTTGCCGGGCAGGGCAGGGGTAAAGGGGGAAAGGGCAGTGTAGAATCAGGGACAGGACTCAATGGATCTCCATCACTGATGCTGACTCATTACCTGAAGTTCCCAAAGGGGGAAAAGCTGACAGAGTCATCCCTTGCAGAGTGCTCGCTGGGCTAAGACATCCTCATAGCCATGGCTCTGTAGCGTGCTTTGCAGATGCACATTAAAGGTGGCCTGCAAAGAAGCACAAGGAAAGAAAAAAATATTACACCAAACCCATTACCAGGGTTGAAACATGGAACAAAGAACATGCCATTTTCCAATTACAGACAAATTTACAAACTATTTGGGAACTGAGAACCGGTTCATATTCATTGTCAATTAGTTGTCAATGACTTTCATTATCGACTGTTATCGATTTGATCGATTAGTTGTTGCAGCACTGAATCTACAGTACGAAACACACAGCGAAACCAGTATATTCCGATTTCTGAACAATTGTATCTTATGAGCCAGTTCTTTTGAATCTACAGCACAAAACAAACAGAGCGACCAGTGTAGTCCAGTTCCCAAACAAACAACTTTTATGAGCTGGTTCTTATGAATCTACAGTGCGAAACATACAATGCAAACAGTGTAGTTTTTTCCCAAATGAATGGCTCGTTTGTTTGTTTAGTTTGTTTTATTGAATCAAAACACTTTGATTCAAAGTAGTTACTGAATTAATCAAACTGACCTGGAATACGACTTCTGTCATGTCCAACTAGAAATGAACCAAGAACTCTTGTGTTATGTAATGTTGTCCTCATCAAATTTTTTGGTTGGTTCAGAATTTGTATATATAGTATAGGACCAATTACTGGATTTAATTTATGCCTCTAAAAAGTCAATAATGGAGCCGTTAATCGAATTGGAACCATTTAGAGGAATCAGGATCGTTAAATTGTTTACGATTCACATGCATTTTATTTGAACACATACTTTCCATTTCTCTAGACCTGAATTTGAAACCTTTTGTCCCAAGAAACACCTCTACAAAGCAAAAGCCATTTTTTGTGTTGCTTTAAAATGTTTAACAAATTGGAAATATTCTGGTCATTTGAGCAAATGCACTGTGTTCCGAACTGTAATGAGATGGATTTCTGCCCAGACCAATAAATGTCGAGACACTCCGTACCAGACTGTGCTGGCTAACATTTCACCCGGAATAACTCCTAACCACAGATAAAAATAAAGTTAAAAACTGAGAGAAAAACTGAGTGCCCTACAAAAGAAAAATGTAAAAATGTATTACCAAACATTACTCTGACAGATATTAACGACCTCTCTGAAACAGTATCTTACAGAAACCAGAGTTTATCATACTGCTACAGTATGAGACAACAAACGCTGTGATTTTCTTCCACCACCTGCAAATCAAGTGAGACTCATTCTACTTTCAAACGGAAGAGATCCTCTGTATATTACGAGGAAAGTTGTGCAGAGCGTAGTTTAACCTTTGATCAGAGTTGCCCTAGTACGTTTATGTCTCTTTGAAGTTTTCTAATTAAAAAAGCCTGGTATCACCAAGGTGATGTGGGGAGGAGAAACAACGCTTTACAGAGCATTGTGTGATTGCACCTGACGTAAGAGTGTCACTGATACTCTGTCAAAGCAAATAAACAGTCATTCAAATGATGCGCAAGACACCTGTGTTTGAGAGGTGCTGTCGTAATCCTCAAGTCACACCACACCAGTGTTTTCTACGCTGCTACTGAATCTTATTTGAATCTGTACTAGACACTGTACCACACACATCACTATTTATACTACAGTAAAACAAGATTTACCACCCATGTCTCAGTTTCCATGCAGGAAATCAGATATTTAGCACCAACTTCTTTATAAGGCCGCTTACGATGCAAATGGGCCATTTTCAATTAAAGCTCATTACACCATGCCTATTAAAAGCAATGGCTTTCAAGGACTCTGCTCATTAGTAGACAAGTCAGTGTGATTAGCAAGCATGCTGATGAATTTCTGTGCATTTTAATTGGCTTAGTGAGATGTGAGCTGCTGGGGAGGATGTGAAAGAAAGAATTTATACCAGACTTTACAACTCACCTCAGCCTGAGAAATAGTTCCTGCAAATCCCCCAACCAACAGTGATGTTTTAAACATGTAAAGGTAAAGTTTGACACTCGTTCCTCTTTCTTTCTTTCTTTCTTTTTTTCCCCTCAAATGGAGGCCACATGGTGAAATGCCATGCTTGTGGTCATGCATGCATTGTCTTGGAATAATCTCTAAAATGAATTTGATTCCACCAACCCACACCAACAATACAAACAAGGAACTGAATGATTTTCCTTTTCTGCTGACATCACAAATCACTTATTCCAACCAATCCAATTTATTTCTGATGTATAAAATCAAGACTTGCCCTAAATTTTTATAATGAAATATCCTGTTTCAATCAATAACACATCTGATTATGGAGGTAAAGTGGGTTGTGAATGTGAACAGAAGGTCTGTACAATTGGGATGGTTTAGGTTTGTGTCCACCAGATACCAATAAGATGCTTTACTTAAGGCTGTGTTATTCTACGTGACTTTAACACCAATTTTACCCCTGATTTGCAGTCAGGCTGAGTGTTTGTCCGCTCCAGTCTGCAGATTTTGGGCAAGTTGGAGTTGGCAGAATTTACATAAAATCACATAGTATGCATAGACTAAGATTTCTACCCTGAGCCTACGATTCCATCCAGAGTATATCAAGCATGTTTGATATTTTAGAGCCTTCTATAGAGAAAAACTAGTAGTATATGATGCTCCACGACTCAAATCTGAAGTCATGTTGAGCAACGGAAATCAAGCACTTGGGCCATGAAGCTCAAGAAATGGATGTTGCGAATGCGAACAAGCACTCGAAGTGGAGCATAATTTATAAATCAATATTGTGCAGTCAGCCCCTTCAAACCCATCAGAGAAGGGGTGACATAAACTGAGACAGACACGTTATTTAACAGGGATTAAAAACAGTTAAAGGAACGAAAAAATGGAAAATGAAAACAAATGACATTTTTAGCAGAATGTAACCGAAAACAGGAACAAAGTGATTTTCAATTGTTCCGGAGAGAAAACATTATTTTTAAATGCTGGTAACTGGTTATAACTGGTTAATTTTCTTCTGATAATTATTTTTTTTTTTTTTCATGAAACTAAAGGCCAAAGGGTTTATCACAGTACATTTTTGGAACTACACCACTTCATGTTGCCCGAAAAAATGAAACGTGCTTTGATCCTGAAGGAAACTGCTGCATCACACATTTCTTTGCCTAATTGCCTGTTGTGGATGAAGCATTCTGTGAATGAAAACCTTTTTGACAACTATGTATAATTACTACATATACATGCACGGTTAATCTAGATACGAGGAAAACATTATTAGAGGTAAAAATTACATTTCTCAGTTGTTTCCAAGTCTTCACTAAATTATTGTTAGATATGATGCATTAATTCAGATGTGATGCTGCTGGGTTTTGACTGAGAAGCAGATCTGTAATTAAAATTATACTTAACTGTTAATTAACTGCTTGTTATGATTTCTATGCCGATAAATCCATCACACAGAAAAAAAAAATATTGCTTATTTTCACTTATTTTGGTGAGGCAAGTGGCTTATTTTGGCCTTGTTTTTCCAGACCAGGTTGCTTGTTCTCTTGCAAGATCTGGCAACAATTGGTATTTCACCCACCCCTTAGCGCAGAGTGCTGTCGTTATTAACCGTTCTTTTATTTTGTTCTAACTGGTAACCTTTTGGAAAGGAGGCTGCAAAACTTCTGAACCGGAATGAAAAAATATACATTTTGCTCAGAAAGAACCGAAATGAAAAACATTTCGTTTTTAGTCACTGATTATTAAAATTATGAAACGTTCTTTCCTCTGTTTATTAAAGTGCATTAAATAAATAAATGCATTAAAATATATAAATATACAACTTCAAAAACAACTTAAAATGTTATGTAGACCATAAATATCTTCACATTGTTCCTCTTTGACGGAGTGTAAGTGATCTGTGGCAGCCAATCTCATTATCGCACTCTAGCTCAATGTTACTGCGTTGATTTTGAAGGGTTCTGTAATGAATTTTTTGGGGGGATGTTAAGGATTGAAGAGGTACCCGGTTTACGCACCACATGCCACTGGTATAACATCATTAACCTCCAACTCGTGTTGCAATCTATAGAAAAAATACACTAAGTGAACACTTTATTAGGTATACCTGTACTTATGGATGTGATTATCTAATCAGCCAATCATGTGGCAGCAGTGCAATGCATAAAATCATGCTGATATGGGTCAGCAGCTTCAGTTAATGTTCACATCAACCATTATAATGGGGAAAAAATTTGATCTCAGCGATTTTTGTGCCATGATTTTTGTCGCCAGATGGGCTGGTTTGAGTATTTCTGTAACTGCTGATCTCCTGGGATTTTCACACACAACAGTCTCTAGAGTTTACTCTGAATGGTGCCAAAAACAAAAAACATCCAGTGAGCGGCAGTTCTGTGGACGGAAATGCCTTGTTGATGAGAGAGGTCAACGGAGAATGACCAGACTGGTTTGAACTGACAGAAAGGCTACGGTAACTCAGATAACCACTCTGTGCAATTGTAGTGAGCAGAATAGCATCTCAGAATGCACAACATGTTGAACCTTGAGGTGAATGGGCTGCAACAGCAGAAGACCACGTCGGGTTCCACTCCTGTCAGCCAAGAACAGGAGATCAGCAGTCACAGAAATACTCAAACCAGCCCATCTGGCACCAAAAATCATGCCACGGTCCAAATCACTGAGATCACATTTTTTTCCCCATTCTGATGCTTGAAGTGAACATTAACTGTAGCTCCTGACCTGCATCTGTGTGATTTTATGCACTGCACTGCTGCCACACGATTGGCTGATTAGAGAATCACATGAATAAGTAGATGTACAGGTGTACCTAATAAAGTGGCCATGAGTGTAATTGCCAATGATCAGAGCCCCTCTGTCAAAAGGAAGTGGAAAAAATGCATCAGACAATCAGCCTACACCTTGTGTTGTGTATGAAAGAAAATCACTTTGAACTGGGTGACAATGACTGCAGAGTTGCAATTTGTAAGCTTTGCACTGCTAGAATTTTATGAGTTGGAACTGCTGTTAACATTTTTAACACTACTTTGATTACTCTCCTTAGAGCATGAGACAGCAAGGAGTATGATGAGTTTGTTAAAACAAAAGCTAAAAAGGTACAAGAATTAAGTTTACAAATTTAATGTGATTATGTGATAGTAATGTGCATTTTGTTTGAGTGTTTTGTTTATAACTAAGACCAGATTCTCTGAAACATGAATGGTCTAAAAACATACAAAGGTAGTCAAAAATGCATGTGACCACATCACATTTAAGGTGTAAACAGTAAACTGTCCTTATTCATCCTGTACAGCAGCGAGGCACCACCCCCTAACCTGCTAATCAACTGCTGTGCTAAAACAAGAGTTTAAACTTTGCCGGTCACAAGCTGAAAAAATAAAATAAAATGGATACATAAGCACAAGAACGAAATGGAACTTCTTCAGTGTGTCTGATATCAAAACAGATGAGAGGTACAAACAACTGAAGCTACTTTAATACAGGTAATCCACTAAAATAGCAGAGAATTCTGCTCGAAATGTTGCGTTTTTGCTTAGATTAAATTTCAGATGCATCTGGGAGAAAGTGTGCCATTTTTTTTCTTTGTCTTTTCTGACTTTGTTGCAGTTTAATTTCATGAAGAAACACAATGACATGGTGATTGATGTATGTCGTCATGGAACGGAGATCCTCCCCTCGAAATCCAAACACAAGTGGTCACAGGAGATGCATTTAAGCGACTAGGTGTGAACAGCGATGTGTCTTGCCTTATCACATGTGATCAGATCACCCAAAAAGTGTCGTAATACCAGGTGTAAACGGGATTATCAGCACACATTTTACATCTGTGCATTCCTAGTGAGACCTTTTTTGTAGAATCTGTACAGATATCAGTCATGTCATTTAATCCAGCTTTTAGCGATATATGGACAATAAGCATTGCCCTTATGAGTAACAGAACAAACAGATTAAATAACTACAATTTGTCATTGCACAGAAGCACTAAATGTGCTAAACCCACTCTGAGAGGTTGCATCACTAAATGTAACCCTTTAAAGCACTGCCACTAAAAATATAAAGATGGAAAATATCTTGATAATCTCACTAGTCAACTTCACTAACTGACTCTTGTTGTTTTGTTTTTTTAACAAGGTACCATTTAAATTAAATATACCATGAAAAAAGCATAGTATTAATATTGCAACCATTCAGGACTGTGGTATTATCTGATATCATCACTTTAGCATGGTACTGCCTCAGTTCTTTTTGTGAGGACAAGAACACAGGGCCTCATTCATGAAACACGAGCAGAACGAATTTCTATCTAAATTGTTCATAAATCCATTCTTGCGTAAACTGTTGCACTGAACTGATCACGACAATTACCGCAAGAATGATTTAACAAACGATTTGCACAGAAATCCGTTCTGCTCGTGTTTCATTAATGAGGCAAATGGGTGGATACATCCACTACAGACAAGGACAATACAAAACTGAAAACACAGTGACTTACGAGTGTGTTAATGTAATGGTGATTAATTGTAAACACCTAGAAATTCATCTCATTTGGAATGCAGCAAAGGGAAGCGGCCAATACAGATCATGATAAGAAAATCTGACATGCTGCCTTTTACACAGAACCTGTTTACTGATTTACTGAACACCCGAACACGATATGATCTCAATGCACCATTTAACCGACTGACATCCACGGCTTTCATTCACAGAGAAGAGACAAAGATAAACACCGGCCATCTCTCTTCAGGAAAAAAGAGGTAGTCTAAGAAAACCTTGGTCTGTGTCTTGCGGTGCACATCCTTACCTTTGACTAAAGATTGGCAGAGCGAAAGCAAACAAGCCCGGCTGCTCAGGCTGCCTGCTTCACACCGCACCAGATTAAGGAGTTTCTCGCTCCATCAGTCGAGTCCATGTCCACCCACAGTCACGGAAACACAGTCATAATATTTCAGGATGCAGGGCCTCTTTTCAATCAGTGACACGTTGAAAGGTTTGTTTGGCGAAGGAGCACATTTTCTAAAGGTTCCCGCTGATTCTTTCGCCTTGACATTTATAGGGCTTATTTCAGACTTCAGTAGGATAAGCCTGTGAGGGTACGATTCAGATCAAGACCTGGGCAAACTGAAAATGACAGCGGAATTTGATTTTGCCTTTCTCAAGCATCCTTACAAGCCTTCCAAATGGTTTATATCAGTCTGTTAAATGAGCAGCTCCTAAACTTTCAAGCTGAAGCCCTTACCAGAAGTAGAAACCCAGATCAGCCCCATTCATAAGCTGAGGTATTTAGTCTTCACTCGCTTGCTTTTTTTATTGGAGGAAGAAATGTTTTCATTTCCAACAACCTCATCCTGCCCACAGGCCTATATTTTGAATTACCACTCCATTACCCATAAAGTACCTCCTCCCTGACACCCAACCGCTGGGGCACTGAAGGAAAGGAGGAAGCCCAAGCCTGGGGGCCACCGAACATGTCTTAGTTTACCACTGAAACCCTGTTCGGAACATGCTAAAACAAGCACTGTGCAGAACCTCAGAACGGTCAGCACAAATAAACAAGATGGCTGATGGGAGGAACAGTACAGGTAATGAGCCAGTACAGGAAACTTGTTCACGAATATTGGCAAAACAGTTCCAGGTTATTCCATGTCAAATTAACAACATTTCAGAAACTTCTTCGGCTGCAATGTTTGATTTTGTTCTTTGTTCTTTTTTCTGAAGAAAGACAAATTATATTTTATCTTAGAAGATAAAAGATGTATATTTTATCTTTAAATGATGATGAAATTCAAAATATTAAATGCCATGGATCAATATTTATTAAGTAATCCATTATATTGTACATACATTTTCATCTATGATTTTGGTACAAAACTGCAGTTCAAAGATAGCAGTGTCATTTTGTTATTTTTAGAGAGAGATATGTAGGTCTATGACTAAAATCAGTTGACTCCAGCACATCTTGTTGCATTATATGCCAATGGGCATCATCCACTTTCATTACATCTTTTTTTTTTTTTTTTTTTTTTTTTACACGCAATGAAAGTGAACTGAGGCTAACATTCTGCCGAGCATCTCCTTTTGTGTTCCACAGAAGAAAGTCATAGTAGTTTGGAACTAAATGAGATTGAGTGAATGAGTGACAGAATTTCCTTTTTTGTTGTTGTTGTTGTTGTTGTTGTTGTTGTGCTTAACTATCCTTTTAATGAGAGTCTGAAAAGCTCAGTGATCTTTTAACATTAAAAATAGGGTTATGAGAGAATGCTGTTGTGTTCCATTACAAAATAATGGGTCCAGACTAGAGCCAGGCAATACATTTGAGATGAATTTGCTGTCGATTTGGCCATTGTGTTGCGATCCCTCCTTAAACGACTTGTCACGAACTTGTCAACAACTTGACTTGTTCGTTTTTCACTCTGAGCTAGAAAGAAGATCGAAACATCTTAGCAACAGTATACTGTTTGCAAAAAATTCAGACTAGGGAATGCTCCTAAATGCTGCTGGGACCAGCATATTGAGGAGCATTTGACAACAGACTACATGTAAAACATTAACCAATGTGACATTAAAACAACACTACATGCTTCATTCTATGAATAGAATCCAAATAAGACCAGTAAAAGAAGCTGTTTTAACCACTCGACAATGATGTAACATAATGAATATGCAATAAATAATGTGTAATTTGTCATGTGGTTTACATTCTACATTTATGGCGCTAACATGCAATACATGGTCATAATATGCACAAGGGATGCCGTTTCACTATTAGCCGCAATTAAAAATGTCACGGCTCATTTAATGGCAAGAATTTAGAATCTACAATGAAATTTTGTATTTACACGTAGCAAAAATTTTATGTATATAATATATACTGTATATAACATAAAATAGGTTCTCTTTTGCTTGTGCCTGGCTGGTGACTAGCTGTTACTATGGTTACGGACGGTGTCCGCATGGTGCTTGGCCAAGTGTTGTGAACTAAACATGCATTTTCAATTCACGTGACACTGGAGCTTACAAACAAACTCCAAAACATAACAGAGGAATCCAATCTACTGACTCATATATACCAAAAAAGTGGCTTCAATCGGCTAATTGGGAGCTTTTGAATGACTGACTGAAGATGACGGATGGAAAACATGCTGACTGAAGTCATATATAGCCTAAAGATACACATCCTACACATGGAACAGGATGTTCCACTAGTTATACCCTAAGACCCCACTAAGGCTAAAATAATGTAATTTGCGGGGTCCCCTGGTGTTTCATCAAAACTAGAATACTAGAAACATAAAACTAGATTTTGTTTTTAAACGTTTGCGGTGATACAACGCAACATTGTCCATTATCAGTCCCAGTTTTCATAAATAATCCAAACCAGAACAAAAATTTAAACACGCCTGAGTGTGCAGCGTGCTGTTTTCTGAAGGAACTTACAGACGGTGACTGAGTGACACTGGCAGAGTGAATCCTCATTTTCACCTCACAATAATGGTTAGATATGCTGTAATTCTTCTTCGATTTATGATTGTTGGTACTTCTAAATTACGAACATTAAATCATCTTTTATTTAGAACTAAACTGTCGCTAGAGGTTAAATAATATGCACCCAGTTAATATACACATCTTTTTGCAGGTATTTATCTAACACTACATGTTCGCTCATGATCAAACATTTGTAAAGTTATTACATAAATGAGATGTTGAGAAATATCTTTGTCTATTTATTATATTTTGTAGTGCTGGCGGCAACTCTGCACTCCAATGCGTTCATGTTGACTGATCTCGACTGAGTGAAGAAATTAGCAAGAAAAAGCAGTTGCCATAAAAACAGATGGAGCACCGGGTCACACCCATCGATGACATGGACCAATGGCAGTAAGAACGTGTTTCACAGCCGGTATGAAGTTTTCCTGAAAGTTTGCATATGTAAGCTGTTTAGAACCACCAAAAGAAACTCAAAAACAACTTAGTTTTGGCCAGATAATGTTTGAAATGGTGTCACACCCGTTCTTTTTCCAATTTGGCAAGAGGTACACTATACCGGCACCTTTAGTACCTGGCACCTTTAGTACTAAGACTAAGTATTACATTTTCTTTGATCTTTTGACAACAGTTCTTTGTAACAGACTGTAATTTTAAGAACTGAAATCTTCCTTCCCAGTTCAAAGTCATTTGCTGAAAGCAAAATGCAAAAACGGCTTATCTAGAAATCATCTGATGTAAGAAAATGACTGCCCGCACTTACACGTCACTGATGCCTATCCAGTGTTGGACAGTACAGGTGAGGTAATATAAGGAGGATAAATACTCTTATTACTAAACACCATAAAAACACCAACTAATGATATAAAATGTGTTAAAAGTTACGGCGTTTTCACACCTAGTTCGTTTGAGCACTCCAAGCACTCTCAGAGCGGTATAACATGTATATGTGAACAACCCAAATTATCTCAGACCCCCCTAAAAGGATCCAAAAGTGAACAGTACTGTACAGTTCGTTTGTTTGTTCTTTTACGGTTCAACTGACTTGTGCGACATGAAAACAATGAGGTAAAAATAAGGGAATTTTAAGCGAATATAGAAATACCATGATTACCATGACCACATTTTTGTGTCTCATTTTCCATTCTTGTCGTATAATGTTAGCACTCCAAATGACTAGTCGGGTATTTCCTTGTCCGGGAAAATACATCATGTGTGTGAATAAATTTGTTTTGTTCCCTCCTTCACAATTTATATATATCACAATATCCAATTACATCGGAAACTTCTGGCTGAGGGATCGGTGAATATTCTTGCTTTAGTGATTTTGCAATGAAAATTTAATTAATTTATTTAAAAAATTAAAAACTTAAATCAAATACATTTCTAAATTGAATTGCACTCCAAACAAAAGGAAAAAGCAATTAAAATAATGAAGTGATCAAAAAAATAATATATATATATATATATATAAGTAACCACCTTTCCTTTTACCGTCAGGCAAGTATCCGTCTAAACATGCAGGCAGAAAATTACTTACACAAATGAAGACATATAAACAATTATAAATGTAAAAATAATAATTATAATGATGATAATAATCACCGAAATATAAATCATGGTTCGAGGTTAACGTGTTTTTGTATTTTTTATGTTTTAATAACAGATGTATAGGCTGCAGAGTTGCGTTCACAACGAACTGCTCTGTGGAAATAAAGCGAACTGAACTCAAAGCACCTCCTGAGCTCAGATGTCTGAGGTCATTTGGAGCACTCATAGATGATACTGTTCTTGACAGTATTAACAAAGAAAGAGTGAGAACCCTTTACATATACACGTGTTCCACTAGACTGCACGCCTCCGTACAAACAGCACGTCAGACATGCACATAGATTGCTTTTCTGTCATCTGTTCTTAATAATATAATAAAGTGTGTTTCTTCAAGTGCGTGTCTGTGGGTCTACGGGCAAATTATTTGTAATATTAATTTGATAATAATAATAGCCTAATAATAATAATAATAATTTAATATATTCATGGGAAAATGAGCCAAATATCGTCTTGACATCATCAAAGGCATCAGCTATTGGCAATCACTATGACCATCGTGGATCCCCAAGATCATTGTCTGTCGGCACAACCCTAATGTGCATTTCTCTCTATAAATTAACAAAATGTTCAGACAGTCTCCTAGCTGGTTTTTCTGGCACATTCAGAATCATTACCGCTTTTACCAGTGTCGCTGCGGCTTGCTTCATGTGTGCGCTTGTAAAATTTATATTTTAAAGGCTTTTATGGTTTAGTATTTCTCTGTTATGTAGAACAGTGTTAGCAATGTTACTTATAACATTCTTTCTCAGCCCTGGGATTCAAACCATTCTCTGATGCCCCCCAATATATATACAGTTGTGCTCAAAAGTTTGCATACCCTTGAATGTTTGGCCTTGTTACAGACACACAAGGTGACACACACAGGTTTAAATGGCAATTAAAGGTTAATTTCCCACACCTGTGGCTTTTTAAATTGCAATTAGTGCCTGTGTATAAATATTCAATGGGTTTGTTAGCTCTCACCTGGATACACTGAGCAGGCTAGACACTGAGCCATGGGGAGCAGAAAAGAACTGTCAAAAGACCTGCGTAACAAGGTAATGGAACTTTATAAAGATGGAAAAGGATATAAAAAGATATCCATAGCCTTGAAAATGCCAGTCAGTACTGTTCAATCACTTATTAAGAAGTGGAACTTTCAGGGATCGCTTGATACCAAGCCATGATCAGGTAGACAAAGAAAGATTTCAGCCACAAATGCCAGAAGAATTGTTTGGGATACAAAGAAAAACCCACAGGTAACCTCAGGAGAAATACAGGCTGCTCTGGTAAAAGATGGTGTGGTTGTTTCAAGGAGCACAATACAACAATACTTAAACAAAAATTAGCTGCGTGGTCGAGTTACCAGAAAGAAGCCTTTACTGTGCCAATGCCACAAAAAAAGCCCGGTTACAATATGCCCAACAACACCTTGACACGCCTCACAGCTGTAATTTGGAGTGACGAGACCAAAATAGAGCTTTATGGTCACAACCATAAGCGCTATGTTTGGAGAGGGGTCAACAAGGCCTATAGTGAAAAGAATACCATCCCCGGGGCCTGGGTAGCTCAGTGGTAAAATACGCTAGCTACCACCCCTGGAGTTCGCCTGCTCGCTAGTTTGAATCCCAGGGCATGCTGAGTGACTCCAGCCAGGTCTCCTAAGCAACCAAACTGGCCTGGTTGCTAGGGAGGGTAGAGTCAAATGGGGTAACTTCCTCGTGGTCGCTATAATGTGGTTCGTTCTCGGTGGGGTGCGTGGTGAGTTGAGCGCGGATGCCGCGGTGGATGGCGAGAAGCCTCCACATGCACTATGTCTCCGTGGCAACGTGCTCAACAAGCCACGTGATAAGATGCGCAGGTTGACGGTCTCAGACGCAGAGGCAACTGGGATTCGTCCTCCGCCTCCCGGACTGAGGCGAATCACTATGCCACCACGAGGACTTAAAAAGCACATTGGAAATTGGGCATTCCAAATTGGGAGAAAAAAAAAAAAGAATACCATCCCCACTGTGAAGCATGGTGGTGGCTCACTGATGTTTTGGGGGTGTTTGAGCTCTAAAGGCATGGGGAATCTTGTGAAAATTGATGGCAAGATCAATGCAGCATGTTATCAGAAAATACTGGCAGACAATTTGCATTCTTCTGCATGAAAGCTGTGCATGGGACGCTCATGGACTTTCCAGCATGACAATGACCCTAAGCACAAGGCCAAGTTGACCCTCCAGTGGTTACAGCAGAAAAAGGTGAAGGTTCTGGAGTGGCCATCACAGTCTCCTGACCTTAATATCATCGAGCCACTCTGGGGAGACGCCTCATGCGAGACGACCAAAGACTTTGCATGACCTGGAGGCATTTTGCCAAGATGAATGGGCAGCTATACCACCTGCAAAAATTTGGGGCCACATAGACAACTATTACAAAAGACTGCACACTGTCATTGATGCTAAAGGGGGCAATACACAGTATTAAGAACTAAGGGTATGCAGACTTTTGAACAGGGGTCATTTCATTATTTTCATTGTTGCCATGTTTTGTTTTATGATTGTGCGATTCTATTATAACCTACAGTTGAATATGAATCCCATAAGAAATACAAGAAATGTGTTTTGCCTGCTCACTCATGTTTTCTTTAAAAATGGCACATATATTACCAATTCTCCAAGGGTATGCAAACTTTTGAGCACAACTGTATATAAGTAATTAAATTAATATCATAAACGTGCGACAACTAGTCTAGACTACTAGTCGACTAGGAAAATCTTTGGTCGGGGGCAGCCCTACTGAGGTCATTTGCAGCTGGTTCCCTTTCTGGTTCACTTTAACTGAACTGGGTTTGGTTGATTTAAAACGGACTATATGTGAAACCACCCTTAGTCAAACCTGTGCTGTTCCTGACTGTGTGTAGCACCTGCCGCTCTGCATATTAGGGCTGTCACTATTGATTATTTTTGTAATTAAGTAATCTGACTATGGATTTGATTAATTGAGTATTCTCAAATTAAGCTTGCATAATGTTTGCAATGTGCAGCTGCGTTTGGCTTAAATGTGTTGAAACCTGGATGCCATCTTTTCAATTGCTGTTATGGTATTTCAGGTCATATTTTTATTTATTTATTTATTTATTTTTTGTATCCACAGACAGCTACATTGTTTTTCAAATCTAAAGCAAAGTTTACCTGCACAGCTGAAATTGTTTTTATCTTTTGCAACTTGAACCTTCTGTGGACTGCTCCTATCAGCCTTATTATTGATTTGTCCATTAGGCAATTTGTAATCTCACAAATTTATAATATGTAACTTTATTTTTCACACAATCTGAGATTGTTTCAGTCTGATCCTAACATATTGTGTAGTAGTCTAACAATTTGCATTTCGCACTGCATATTGTTTTGCGATAAAAGCTTGATTTGTACTATCATTTTGTACTAACACAGTAATCATTTTGCTTTCTCTCTTAAAAAAGCACATCATTTAAAGTCATTTCAAAGCAAATACTATAGTATCAGTAAACAGAATATCACATATATAGAATTTTGCTAAAAGGCTTACGAGTATTGAGACACACACACACACACACACACACACACATATATATATACATATATACACACACACATATAATATATATATATATATATATATATATATATAAATAATGTATATATAATGTGTATATATATATGTTATATTGCCCAGCCCACACTATTTTAAACCCAAGTTTGAAACTGAACTGAATGTATTAACTTTATTCCCATTACGTTAAGCAGTTCACAATGGCCTTGTCATTAGCTGTGCACACGCTGAGCTGCAGGCGCCCGGGTGAAGAACTGCAGTTGCCAAGGTTGTCGACTGCTGGAGTCAATAATGTTTGATCACAAAAACAGTCATCCACAACTGAGCAAACAGTACAGACAGTGATGAATGGTAACAAATTCTCTCTTTCAAACACTAACAACTAAAAACATACGCTAATTTACCGATTAACCACATTGCCGTTCAGAGCTGACATCTGAATATTACACTTAATGATGCTGTGGATTACCCTTCAGTTTCCCCAAAAAAAAAATATATACATTTTTTTTTTTTTTAAATATGACTCGTAGGTTGGCACTAGGTAAATGCAAAACCTTAAATTTTCTAAATCAAACAGCTAGTAGGTGAGCTGTCCGAACAATTAGTCGACTCATCGTAATTTTTAAAAATAAATATGAAACAAAATTAAGATAAACATGTCAAACTCACTAATCAACCAGTTGGTTATTGGACTAGACAATTATCCTGACCCATCCCTAGTTGGAAAAGAGAAGTGGCACAAATCCCAATTCAAGAGAGTTCTTTAGGCAAATGAGTGCTTTGCTTAGACACAATTAAACAATAACTTCCGTTAAATCGGACACAACGTCTGCCTTGTTTTTACAATTACTATGCGACTAGACACTCTATCTGTTAGCATGTCAACATGTTTCACAGCTGGGTTTCATTTCATTAGCTGGGTGCATTGAAAACTCACTTTTATCAGCTTCACAGTATTGAAATACACAGCCTAGATTATCTAGATAACAACACAAGTTTCCGAAAGGCTTGACTTGTTTTTCATACTATTGGAGGTTGCTGCATGCAGATCTTGAAATATAAGGCTTAACAAAACATGTCAACACTTGTTTGAGGGTTTGTGTGGATGTTGCACGCTGTTATTTTTCTCACAGTTTATAATACAGGTGTGGCATTCTCACTTTCTGCTCCCTGCGTAATGAGAATGAATGATCAAGTTACATCAACTTCTCATAGTGCTTTTAGCCATACGGGGAAGGATCACAACATCTTGAGCATGACCTACTGCATATATTGCACCCTCTTTCAATGGATCAAATAGATTTTAGACAATAGAAAGGATTCAAACACGAGATTTGCCTGTACTTCTGAGAAGTCTCGATGCTTGACATGATCAAAAAGTCTGCTAATGGTCAGTATATCACATGTACAAGTTTAATCCAGAGATCTTTCAGACTGGTCTGAGGTCAGCAGCAGAATCACTTATTTCAAGTGTAAGATGTGCCAAGAAATCTGACACCGACTTCATGATGTCCTGAGCTGTGCTTTTTCAGACTACAAGATGAGAGTACTGTATTATAGAAAGAATAATTTGTCTGTGTTAAAACTTGATTCTTTTAATTAGTTTAAAAACAAAGAAATAAATAAAAA
The DNA here is from genome assembly GCF_019703515.2 of Myxocyprinus asiaticus. Taxonomy (NCBI): domain Eukaryota; kingdom Metazoa; phylum Chordata; class Actinopteri; order Cypriniformes; family Catostomidae; genus Myxocyprinus; species Myxocyprinus asiaticus. The sequence goes on from NC_059387.1 coordinate 6,571,969, forward strand.
CTGAAAAAAATTTAAACTGAAACTGACATAAGCATTACGCTTTGATTAGTTATGCAAGTACATCTCAGACATATCTTTACAATTTATATTTTTTTATTTTATTATTTTTTTTATTTGTATATATTATTATTATTATTATTATCTATGACTGTGTTAACCCTGTATTAATAGTGGGGTCCAAAAGTCTGAGACAACTTTGAATATTTGTGATTCAAAATCCTATTTAAATCTGGAAATTAACACATTTTCAGGATTTTGACAAATTCAAACAAATAAACGTTAATAAGAAACAGAGTAAAATTAATAAGAAACACATAAGATTTGTCATTATTTTGACATTGAGTATGTTAACTCATTTATACAAAAGAAGCACACCAAATGCTCTTAGGAACATTCAAATCATACTAAATATTACGAAATTCTGTAATTCATGTTAATTTTTCAATTGTACGTTTCACTCAAATTGTTATGCTGATATTTATTTGTAATAAGCAAAAATGTAATTACAAAAAGGAAAAACAGAAGCATTTAACAAATGGTCTCAGTTGAGACTTCTGAAGCCCATTGAATTTAAATGTAAAACTGCAGAATTTGTGCAGAAACAGACATTCACTGTAATTTGACTTAATTGAGAAAAATAAAAATAAATAAATAAATAAAAATAAAAGAAATCTTCAAATGTTAACTGACTGGATGATAGAAAGTAAACCAGCACAGAGAAGGAAATAAAACTGCCAACAAACCTGCGAGAGTTTGTTCACTCAGTCTTGGCTTGTGTTTCTCTGGGTCCGTTACTTTGTATCATTCATCAGGCTGGAGCGCTCGCGCTGCATTGATGATGTTACTTTAAAGAAACACGAGAATCATTGTATCCAGCACTCACATCAGACAAACTCAAATGGTCTTTCCATTAGGAGATCAAGCAGTTAGCCACCTAGCCAGTGAGATGAACAGAGTGATCAAGCCCCTTAAGCCTTATTATTCTCATTCTCTTAAATACAATAGTCCTTTATTCGAGTAGGACTGCTGGATCATCGGATTCCTGTTCTCATCCCGATCTATCGACCGCAGGAGTTTGATCGACCGCGGTCTCCATACACACACTACTGCTGCTCTCCCGCACTAACAACGATCCACAGCGACCCACTCCTTCCATCACCGAACCATTATTATTTACGACTCCCTTCATCGCTTTACGTTATTGGTTTGAGGGCGTTGTCATGGCGCCCGCTCCTTCCTCCCGTCACAGCAACGCTGTTTTACTGATGATTGTTTAACAACGTTTTTTAACCAAATAAATCGCAATAATATGTATAAACTAAAAACAAACAAAAACAAATGAGTTAATAAATACAGTAAATAATTTTTAAATAATTAAATTATGTTTATAAAATAAATATGGAATAATTTATTCATGGAGGTTGTATATTTTCTGTTTCTATAATTATTTGATTTGAGAAGAATGAAAGAAAGAAAGAAAGAAAGAAAGAAAGAAAATGAATGAATGAATTAAAACTGTGAAGGAAGAATAAAAGGAAGAGAAAAGAGAAAGAAAGAAAGAAAGAAAGAAAGAAAGAAAGAAAGAAAGAAAGAAAAATAAATTAAAGTTAAATTATATTATGAAAAGGAAGGAAAGAAGGAAGGAAGGATTCATTCATTAATGAATGAATGAACACATGAAAGGGTGAAGTATTAAGAGAAGAAGGAAGGAAGGAAGGTTGAATGAATGAATGAACCCATGAAAGGTGAGAGAAGAAAGAAAAAAGGAAAGAAAGAAAGAAAAAATAAATTAAAGTGAAATTATATTATGAAAAGAATGGAAGAAAGAAAGAAAGAAAAAAGGAAGGATGAATGAACGAATGAACGAACGAACAGAATGGTGAAAAATGAAAGGAAGAATAAATGGAATAATAGAAGGAAAATAAAAAAGCAAGCAAGAAAGAATGAAAGTCTTTGGATGGTTTGAGGGTAATTAATGACATTAATGAACTTCACTTGAAAGGCAAGAGCTTCAAGTCATCAGTAGCTCTTCTGAGTGATCTCTAGTCTCCATGTTTGGGCTTGTGATGAAACGAGAGCTTTTGTTGGCAAAAGGCCTAACCGAGTGGCACTTCTGAGTCTTGCCCTGAAATCCATTTCCTCACAAATGCTTTCAAGTGGCCATATTCCTTATGGATGAATGTGGACCAAAGCCTGGAGAGCAAGTAACAAACCTGGATCAGTTCCCAAAAACACAGAGTCATCTGCTGAAACAGAGGAAAATGAGAAGGGACCTGCACTGAATTATTAATTGTATTACAAGCACCAAGCATATTTTGTCCCTGTATAATAACATTAAACCCACTGACTTCAAAACATACTTAAAATATATAACCTAAATATTTTTGCTTGACAAACTGACCAACACTGGTCTGTATTACTTTTGAATTGTTCCTTGCAGTAATATATATATATATATATATATATATATATATATATATATATATATATATATATATATATATATATATATATATATTACTGCAAGGAACAATGTCCCCAAGATTTTGAGATGCTATCCGAAATAAGCTGTTCCACAACAGAGCTGAGTGAAAATGTTTGCATGTGCTTCCACCTAGTGGTACATGAGCATACATGATTGTTCCACTGAAATTAGATCAACAGCTCAAAGGGATAATTGAAGTTTACTTTGCTGTTCTAAATCTGTTTTTCTTTCATGGAGCACTTGGAGATTTGAGAGAGGTTTTAAACTTTACCATGCCTTCTCCTCACTGGAAAGTTGGTAAATGATGTCATGGAAACATCTTTGGTGAGTTCAGTTGCAGGCTTTCCCTTACACGGGTTCAACAGATCTTGTGCCCTTGTGTCGTTTGAGTAAGAGTGCTTCAAATTGCTCTATTTTATTGGCTGTAGCTGCGATTCTCCAAGTAATCTGTATTGATTTTGCAGTTGTATTTGAAGACTGGAGACAATAGCTCCCACCAGGAAAATAATCCTTTCTTGATGATTTTCTAGAATGGTTTGAATTAGATGCAGCTGATAATGGGTATAGTTGACAAAAAATAAAAAATAAACAAACATACACACAAATAAATAAATAATAATAATGATAAAAACATGGACATTAACTATTTTTAACACCAAGACCTATGTTTTCATGTTAAGATTTATGTGAATGTGCAGTATAATTGAAAGAGCACATCATTTCAGCATTTTCAATCATCTATACTGTTCACTTACATTAAATAGTCTTGCAGTGTGCAAATGATTTTTTTAAAATGTAAAAACATTCAATGTAGTTTATAATTATACAATTATTTAATTTTAATATAATATAGCTGTATTTAAAATCATTTTATTTAAAGTCATTTATTTTATGCCATAACATTATGTTTAATAACACCAATGGCTGGGATAGGTACAGTATGCTAGTGTCAAGACCCTGTTAATATCAAAGATAATATTTGGTTTAAAAGTCACGTTTGATTATGTTCCATGATTTCTGACATATTCTTTTTGATATTTGACAACACAGAGAAAAATTTTAATATTTTATTGTATGTAAAATTACTGCAAACTTTCAGATATGTAATTGTTTTTCCTTTTTTTGTTATAGTTACTTTTTCTGAGATTTCTACTATATGGTGTTTTATTAACAAAGTTCGGGAGGCGCAATTTCATTTAATCCGACCAATCACACAGCCAGAGTAAGAGTATTTAAACATAGCATTGAGAGTTTTCGGCATCCCACCACTTCCCCATCTCCTCCTATCTATTCCATCAATACTAATCCAGTCCAGGGGGCATTCCAGCTCAGGTCAAGTCTCGAGCCTCAAACCCTCCGCCAGGGACAGCAAGCCATATATGTTTATGTTATACTCACTGCAGGATTACATTAACTTGCAAACTACTGAAACGTATTAAAATGCAATTTAACCCGTGTACAGTACTAGTCGAAAGTTTGGACACACTTAACTGAACTTATTTTTCTGATCTTAAAAACACTGTGATTTAAAGACTTATGCTTAAATACAAAAATAAATTGTACCTACATGTGAATTTATTTACAAAATTCTTCTTCTTTTTCTTCTTCTTCTTATTCTCCACATTTTAGAATAATAGTAAATAATGAATAGGTGTCCAAACGTTTAACTGGTAGTGTAGTTAGCATAGAATAATATTTATTGTTCTAATTATATTTGATTTTTATTGCAGAATTTTTTTAAATTTAAAAACTTTAAAATCTTAAAAAAAAAAAAAAAAAACATATTATAAGGAGAACACATTACTAGAACATATTCAGACATCAAGACCTAATAAAACTGAAAATAATAATAATAATAATAATAATAATAATAATAATAATAATAATAATTATAATAATAATAAAAATAAAAACAATCACAAAGTAACCAGTCAATTTACTAGCAGAATAATTCACACCCTTCATTTTTATATTATTAAAATGTATTATTATATATAATTACAGTATATATCTTATAGTGTATAGTATTATATATCTCATAATACCATACCCTGTATATGAAAATGTAGATAATGTTATTTTCTAACTTCACAAGTCACACTTTTTGTCAATGGAGAAAACATCACAATTGGTCACACTGATTGCAGATCCTTTAAATAAAAATGTAAATGTCTACTCCAAGCACTTCAGAATGAACCAGTTTCAAGGTTGTGATGTAAACTCTTTGGCACAGCTTAAAGTGCATTGCTCACTTCCTTTCTTCAAGTAAGTAAACAAGAGTGTTCAGGTCACCTGGTTCAAACTGCTCTCAAAGACGCCACCAATTACTCTGAGTGAATGTGTAGCCCGAGCGAACACGCCTCATTTAAGCTTTTATTGCGCTAGACTGAGGATGAATAATGAACTTGGGCATATTCTCAATGACAGCTTTAAAATCTTTGTTAATCATTTGCTTGTCCCTCTTTCCTTATTTTCTGATGAGGGGAATTATTTAGCAATGCATTAACAGTGCTAGTCAGTTGAGACTGTCTTGAAGTCATTAGGCCACGAAACATGAAGAGATTATTGATTATGGATTTTATTGCATCATCAACTCTATTAGATTTTGTCTTTGCAGAGAACCAATGCCGTTTTGGCATTAAACTTGGTACGACACATCAACAGGCCATTTCTGATTCTGATATGTGACCGTGAATGAGATTTAGGAGATTTGACACAGGGGAAGATTACCAGTGAATAATGACTATAAATGACTAAACTATTCCTTTAAAAATGCTTCTGTTTGTCATGTATTGGATATTAGAATGGTTTGTGGTAAGCTCTGTGCCATTTGGATCATAGTAATTGTGAATTTGTGTTCAATTGGATAATACTTCCATGCTTATATAACTCATTTAGGACCCTGGCAGCTGTGGGACTGAACACAGCCCAGAAGGAAATGAGACACTCTTATGTCCAGATTTACTTTGCTCCCCACAGGGCAATCACTTTTCCCTAATCAGACAGCCCACTCTCCCCTGCTTCTGCACTTTCATTGAACCAACCCAAATTATTTCTCACTACAATGTCAAGATAAGCACCTTGAGCTTTGAACAATACTTCTGGTTTCCACGCACACAAGGAAACGATGTTGACTGAATTAATGCTGATCAAGTGTGACCTAACTTTCATGTAAATAATAACTGGAGGGTCTAGGGGCTAGTTGTTACATGGGGAAATCATCCAAGGGCTATATCTCTGTAACTATAAGGTTTGAGTCAAAAGGCCAATTACACAAATGTCTGTTTTTCTAGCAGTTGGTTTGTGTGTTGATTTCAAACACCTTGTACAAAATTGAATAGATTACTTGTGCATTATTTTCTGTAAACTAAAATTCTACATTATATTTTTGTAACAGCTATTGGCTTAACAAGTGAACACAATAAAATCACATACATTAAGTAAAGAGTAACAATATAAATAAGATGGATTTTAATTGAAAGGTTGAAGGGTATTTTTCATAAATGTCATGCCGGGAGAAGGTTGTCACATGTGTAAATGTTATAAATTAACCTCCTGAGACCCCTGCATGACTGCTGTGCAGTGGTGGAAAGAGTACTGATTTTTTTTTTTTTTTTAATTAAGTAAACGTACTGCTACTGAAGAAATAATTCACTTGAGTACAAGTAGAAGTATTGAGATATATTATGACTCAAGTAAGAGTAAATAAGCAGCTTGCCAAAAAAATATCATGTAATTACAAGTTACTTTATGAAAATTATTATTATATATAATATATATGCTTCCATTTTTAGAGCACAAAGACATTTTTGTTCTTGAAAGAAATTGATGCTTCCTTTCACCATGGATGCATTAAATTAATCAAAAATACTGCCAAAATCATTAATTGCTAATTATTTTTACAGTTTGAAATAATTGTTTTAAGTGATATTTATTCCATTTTTTCTTTACCCGTGATGACAAACATATACTGTGTCACCTATTCCTTACAAAAGCATTCTAAAGTGCTAATTTGGTACTCAAGAAAATGTTCTTATTATTAGAACAATTGAAAATGGTTGTGCTACCATACGGAAATCACGATACAGTGGGGGTTTCCACATTTGCTTAGGTATTGAGTTCTTACAAGTTGCTTTACACTTGCAAGTCAAATTTTGGTTTTAAAAATAGGCAAAAAGAAACACATTTCTCCTGAAATTCTATTTTCTCTAAGTCTATTGTTTTAGAGAGATGAAGACTATTCCATGCATTGCTGTTTTGAAAAAAAGAATCTCTAACCAGGATAGAGAGGGAAGTGCACAACAAAAAGACAAGTAAATCACAATCTCTAGTTTGAGAAACAGACTCCTCGCAGGTCCTAAACTAGCAGCTTCTAAATGCCAAAGACCTGCATTGCTGCAAGAGGATTCTTGGACAAACAGAAAATTTTAAGAATACAACATTTATTTGAATAGAAATAGCCATTTGTAACATTCTAAATGTCTCTAAACTACATAATGTGCATTATGACTGAAACACATTCCTATTTCAGGTTTATTCTCATTCATGTATGTCCAAGTATTTTGGCTAACATTTAACATACTGTACAAAACTAATATAATGCAATATCATAGAGGAGGAATTTTATCCTCTATGATATTGCAGCAATTTTCCAGATATGGAATGAGATTATTAAGCAAACTGTTATGAACTCCTGCATGTCAACTGAATAAAATAAGGCAAAAATAAACATTTCACAAAGTGTTTAGTGAGAGATATAATTGATTCAAACATTAAAAGTGGTTGTTCTGTATATGTATTATTGTATTACAGTTGTAATAATAAAGTCTTAATTAACATTATGGTTATATAACATATTGAGATATTATTATTAAGTAAATTGTAGCATTTTGTTACATTATGTTTTGTGATTTCTCATACATTCTTTATATAACATCCATCCCTTGCGCACTTTTGACCTCTAGCGGGTGAGACTTTTCAGACAGATAAACAGAAGCACAGGGCAGGGAAGTACAGTACAGCACCGTGAGCAAGTGTACTACCCGCTAGGACAGTTTATTTTGAACAAGAGGGGCGAACGGTTACGGAATTTAACGTGGGAGTAAAATACCGAACTGATGCGGATTGATAGAAGCGGAGAGCCTGTCTGTGTGCGCGATGGTGCGAGGAACCGGACGGCAGGAAAAAAATAATGTTCAGTGAAAAGTCAAAAGAAGATTGCAATATATGTAATTGTAACTATATCAGATATTAATAAAACATGAGAACTTGTTGCGTGGGCATTTTTTGCCCCCATATTTTGAATTTCTGGGATATTTTTGTCAATTTTAAAAAGGTATTTAAAAAGTTTGTTTTAGACATATAGTAGCAAGTAAACAAGAAATCCCCACATATATATCAAACTACATTGTGTTAATGTTTGACACATTTAAAACATTGCCTACCTTAAAAACAATTGAAGTTTGATCAGTGGTTAAATGTGTTCAGACGGTTCCCTCATACCTGAATGAACGGCTCCTTTCCAGAAAATTGCAGAAAATCACAGTATTACAGTTCTTGTATAGTGACAGGGCAGAAAGTCTTGGAGAAACTAGAGAAGAGAGGACACTTCATGCAAGCTGCTGTGCTCACGATGCTGTGCCCTGCAGGCTTCTGTCGCGCCGCGGACAGCACATTTTAGTTTATAAACCGATTTAGTGTGTATAACTTTGTTTTTCCCAAAAATTCAGAAATACTATGTATTTTTTTGTACTTTGTAATTGTGGTGAAAAATAAAGATAGCGAAGTTGAATACTTCATTTTTAATCAACTCAAGTAAAAGTAAAATGCTATTATTTAATTATACTTAAAAAGGTAGAAAAATGTACTCAAATACTGTAACGAGTGTAGTTGTAATTTGTTACTTTCCACCTCTGCTGCTGTGCTGAAATGCTTCCCATTTCCCTTTTTGATTTGCAACTAGTAGGACCTACTAACAAAAATAAATAAATAAATAAAAATCTAGAGCAAATAGATTTCATACAAATTTATGCCCACATATGTCTATACCAAGCTATAGAAAGTAAGATTTTTTTAAATCAAATAATTTATTATGTGTCTAGGAGTGTTGGTTGTTCATGTTTTTGAGATGTTATAGACATTACAGCTGATATTCTATAAAATGAATTAATAATTCTTATTAAAAGCAATTACCAGCATCATCAAATCACTGCCAACCATGTTAAAAATAAAATGTATGTACTGATTACCATTTTTCCATGTCTGCCAAACATGTTGAGTGGTCCAAACATCATCTGCAGCCTGAAACTGAACTTTTGGTTTGATTTTAGGACTATAGGATGCCCCCTTGCTCCCGTGCTCCCTGTTTAGTGAATCGCTGAACCTCCAGTGTGCTGTCTGTCTGCACTGGTCTCAGAACAGTTATAAATGCACCTTATATTCATCGTAACTCCATATAAAGCCACTGAAAGCAACATTTTTCAGCTTTTGCATGAATGCATTTATTCTCAATGTGAAAATGCATAGTAAATATATAGGAATGCATTTACTAATGTTAATGAATAGAACCGTATTGTACAGTGATATCAAAATAAAACAATAACAAAATTTATATTAAAATGAAGCGAATTGACCCACAGATGTGTTAATGTTGAAATATATTCAAAATAACATGTATTTTTTTCAACTTTTGAGGGAGCGCGGTCCTAATTTCAACATATGTGGACATCATGTTTATCAGTACACTGACGTGTGAAAACTGATTTTTTAAAGCCGCATATCAAACGAAACTAGAGACACTACTCTTTACAATCTACTCTTTACAACCGCAGCAGTAATTTGAGGATTGTGAATGTCCTGGAAGGTAGTGAAAGTGGTCAAGACCCTGTGAAGTTTGTTGATGAGATGTTGCTCAAGATGACGGGCACAGGTTTTTGACAAGCCACCAGAACTTGAGAGAGCTCACGTTCTCCTGGTCAAAAGCCGGTGTATGGCCGTAACCTGCAACTTTTTGTGGTGTTTTTTCACCGATTTCAAAAAAAGGAATGAGTGCTGCAATGGGCCACGCATCATGAGATGAAATATAAGGAAAATGTCGTCAGATATGCCAGGATCTCAGTGCTGTCCTGTTGAGGAAACGTGCTTCATTCAACTAAATTAAAGAAGCACTCTATCGGGAGGGTGTAAAATTTCAGTTGCTATACCTGCTCCCTCGAGAGTAATTTTCAGGAAGGAAACTTTCACATTTAACACACTCGAGGAGTCAAGGACATTGTATGACCAATGTGTCATTGCTTAAGAAACGTTAAGACTTTATATGTTGAAAGACTGTTTCTGAATGGAGGCTTTTGCATTTTTTTAGTTCATTAATTTGAAGTATATGAAGAAGATATAAGTACTTTTTTAGTTCTTCCTCTGACTTGTTTTAATGTTTATAACTAGGGGTTAAATTTGGATTTTTTTGGATTTTCACCCTAAAATCGTCATGGTTACTGGTGTAACCTCCGTTCCCTGATGGAGGGAACGAGACGTTGGTGTCGATGTAGTGACACTAGGGGTCACTCTTGGGAGCCCGAGACACCTCTGGTCTTTGATAAAAGGCCAATGAAAATTGGCGAGTGGTATTTGCATGCCACTCCCCCGAACATACGGGTATAAAAGGAGCTGGTATGCAACCACTCATTCAGGTTTTACGCTGAGGAGCCGATATAAGGTCCGGCCATTTCAGCGGGTAGTTCAGCGTTGTGGCAGGAGGGACCAACGTCTCGTTCCCTCCATCAGGGAACGGAGGTTACACCAGTAACCATGACGTTCCCTATCTGTCACTCACTCGACGTTGGTGTCGATGTAGTGACACTAGGGGTCCCTATACAAAACGCCACAAGGCTGAACTGTGTTACGTGAACTGGCGGTGTGTGGTGGGCAGACTTGCTGTGTGCCTCATAGCCAGCACACCAGGTCGACACGTAACCTCCCCCAACACAGTTATGAGTGTCGAACGGCCCTTTTTGGGGACAAGTCGACTACCCAGAGATAGAGACAGGCTTAACCCAGTCATGGCCTCTTTCCCCTTCTCTTTTTCCACTCCCTAAAAAAGAAGGGGGATTATCCGACTGGGCCGCCAGGTCTAGTCGGGGGGTGTCCCTCCCAAGGGGAGGACACCGCGGAGACCACACCTCGCCCCAAGAGAGGGGGGATATTTAAGTGGAAGAATACATCACATGGTCTTTCCAACCATGTGGAGAGCCTTCAAGGTAGATCCTACCCAATGGGGGAGGAGTTACTACAACATGGAGACTGAGGGGCTCTGCCCAAGGAAGACGCAGTTTGCCAGTAGGGAAACGAACTAGCGGAAGATATAGATCGCATGGGGTTAGCCTTACAGGGAACCGCCACATGCGGAGCACCTACCCCAGAACCGGGCTCTTAGTTAGCGCGTGTACTGGGCCGGCAGCGAGTCTCTCCGAAAACTCGACTGCCACAGGGCTCGGAGGAAGTCAACCAGGGAACAACCTTTGTGAACACTACTGGGAATTAACAGCGCACGTCTTCAGCTCAAAAGGAGGTGGAAGGCGCTATGTGCAAGCGATACACCCAGCCGGCTATCCCGGGCTTATCCGCTTGTGTTGCGTGCCACTACCTGGGACGAAACCGGTTCCACCCGGAGGTTGTAAAACCTTGCAAAGGTGTTGGGTGTTGCCCAGCCCGCTGCTCTGCAATGTCTGTTAGAGAGGCACCTCTGGCCAGGGCCCAAGAAGCCGCTACACCACGAGTAGAATGGGCTCGTAGCCCTACCGGGGGCGGCATGTTTTGGGCGAGACATGCCATAGTTATGGCGTCAATGAGCCAGTGGGCGATCCTCTGCTTGGAGACAGCACTTCCTTTCCGCTGTGCACCGAAGCAGACAAAGAGCTGCTCAGAGAGTCTAAAGCTCTGCGTGCGATCCAAATAGATGCGCAAAGCGCGCACCGGACACAGCAACGCCAGGGCTGGGTCTGCCTCCTCCTGGGGCAGCGCTTGCAGGTTCACCACCTGGTCTCTAAAAGGAGTGGTGGGAACCTTGGGCACATAGCCCGGTCGGGGGTCTCAGGATCACGTGAGAATAGCCCGGACCGAACTCCAGGCACATTTCGCTGACAGAGAACGCTTGCAGGTCACCTACCCTCTTGATGGAAGTGAGCGCAGTCAGGAGGGCAGTCTTCAAGGAGAGTGCCTTAAGCCCAGCTGACTGCAAAACTCAAAGGGGGCTCTCTGTAGACCCTGAAAAACTACAGAGGTCCGATGAGGGAACAAGGCGTGGCCTGGAGGGATTCAGCCTCCTGGCGCCTCTTAGGAACCTGATGATCAGATCATGCTTCCCTAAGGACTCACCGTCGATTGCGTCATGGCGTGCTGCTATGGCAGCAACGTACACCTTCAAGGTGGAAGGGGACAGCCTCCCTTCCAACCTCTCTTGCAGGAAGGAAAGCACTGATCTGACTGCGCACCTCTGGGGGTCTTCCTGATGGGAAGAACACCACTTAGCGAACAGACACCACTTAAAGGCATACAGGCGCCTCGTAGAGGGAGCCCTAGCCTGAGTGAATGTGTCTACCACCGCAGGTGGGAGACGGCTTAGGTCTTCCGCGTCCCGTCCAGGGGCCAGACATGGAGATTCCAGAGGTCTGGGCGCGGGTGCCGAATGGTGCCCCTTCCCTGAGAAAGAAGGGCCTTTCTCAGGGGAATTTGCCCGGGGGAGCTGTCACGAGGAGCGTGAGGTCCGCGCACCACGTCTGGGCGGGCCAGTAGGGTGCTTACCAGGACGACCTTCTCCTCGTCCTCCCTGACCTTGCACAGGGTCTGTGCGAGCAGGCTCACTGGGGAAAACGCATATTTGCGAATGCCAGGGGACCAGCTGTGCCAGCGCGTCTATGCCGAGGAAGGCCTCGGTGAGGGCGTACCAGAGCGGGCAGTGGGAGGATTCTTGGGAGGCGAACAGGTGCACCTGTGCCTGACTGAATCGACTCCAAATCAGCTGGACCACCTGAAGGTGGAGTCTCCACTCTCCCCTGCGGGGAACCTGCCGTGACAGCGCGTCCGCTGTAACGTTGAGGTTGCCCGGGATATGAGTGGCTCGCAGCGACTTGAGGTGCTGCTGACTCCGGAGGAGGAGACGGCGGGCGAGTTGTGACATACAGCGGGAGCGCAGACCGCCTTGGCGGTTGACATATGCTACCGCTGCCGTGCTGTCTGTCCGAACTAGCACGTGCTTGCCCTGGATCAACGGCCGGAACCTCCGCAGGGCGAGCAGAATTGCCAGTAACTCGAGGCAGTTGATGTGCCAACGCAGCCGCGGACCCGTCCAGAGGCCGGTGGCTGCGTGCCCGTTGCAAACAGCGCCCCAGCCCGTCTTGGAGGCGTCTGTCGTGACCATGATGCGCCTGGAGACCAGTTCTAGAGGAACACCTGCTCGTAGAAACGAGAGGTCGGTCCAAGGGCTGAAAAGACGGTGACAGACCGGTGTAATGGCCACGCGGTGTGTCCCGTGGCGCCATGCCCGTCTCGGGACTCGAGTCTGGAGCCAGTGCTGAAGCGGCCTCATATGCATCAACCCGAGCGGGGTGGCCACCGCCGAGGACGCCATATGCCCCAGGAGCCTCTGAAAATGTTTCAGTGGAACCGCTGTTTTCTGTTTGAACGCCTTCAAACAGGCCAGCACCGACTGGGCGCGCTCGTTCATAAGGTGCGCCGTCAAGGAGACTGAGTCCAACTCCAAACCGAGAAAAGAGATGCTCTGAACCGGGAGGAGCTTGCTCTTTTCCCAGCTGACCCGAAGCCCTAGTCGGCTGAGGTGTGAGAGCACCAGGTCCCTGTGTGCGCATAACCCGTCTCGAGAGTGAGCTAGGATTAGCCAGTCGTCGAGATAGTTGAGAATGCGAATGCCCACCTCCCTTAACGGGGCAAGGGCAGCCTCTGCGATCTTCGTAAAGACGCGAGGAGACAGGGACAGGCCGAAAGGGAGGACTTGTACCAATACGCCTGACCCTCAAACGCAAACCGCAGGAAGGGTCTGTGTCGAGGAAGGATCGAGACGTGAAAGTACGCATCCTTCGGGTCTACCGCCGCGAACCAATCTTGATGCCGGACGCTCGCTAGAATGCGTCTTTGCGTCAGCATCTTGAACGGGAGTCTGTGTAAGGCCCGGTTCAGTACTCGCAGGTCCAAGATTGGCCGCAACCCACCGCCTTTTTTCGGTACAATGAAGTAGGGGCTGTAAAACCCCCTCTTCATCTCGGCTGGAGGGCCAGGTTCTATCGCGTCCTTCCGTAGGAGGGTAGCGATCTCCGCGCAAGGTAGCAGCGTTTCCATCTTTCACCAAGGTGAAGTGGACACCGCTGGACCTGGGCGGATGCCCAGCGAAGTGAATCGTGCAGCCGAGTCGGACGGTCCGGACCAGCCCTCGCGACGGACTGGAAAGCGCAAGCCATGCTTCACACGAGTTCCGCGCAAGGGGGACCAAAGGGACAACGTCATCGGATGTACCGGCGGGTGGGGCCTCGCGGCGGGGCGGAGCCTGAGGTGCCACACCCCATCGTGGCCGTGCTGAGTCAGAGGACATCGAAGCACTTACCTGGCTCCTTGTGACCACCCCCGGAACAGCCTGGGACGGGGGAGGAAGAGGCCTGTCCTCATGACCCGTGGAGACTGTCACATCGGGGGCAGATTTGTGCCACAGCTGGGCGCTCAGGGCGGGAGACCGCCGCTGGAGCGCCAACCTGCCAAATGGAGTGGTGGACGGTGGTCGTGATGCCAGCCGTACACACCGAATATGTGACCCAGGGAACAAGGAAACCACTCTTGCGGAGCTCTTGAGTACTGCAGCCACTTGGGCATGCAGCGCAATTAAATGCAAAAGGTAACAAAAAGAAGATCTGCTTACCAGCTCCAGAGCAGCGGGTTTCGTTGTCCCTGGGTCGCCCGTCTCAGGGGCGCTTCGAAGACCTCCGTGGGTTCTTCGGTGCCGGCTGTGAGACGGGTGGCGTCGGCTTCCTGCGGTGGGCTCCACGCCGGGGCCGGGCCAGAGGGGCGGGCTGCGGCGGAGCCGGTGCAGTCACCGCAGGGGGACGCCCTCGGCGATGAGTAGATGGGGGGATCTTGAGCCACGCCGGGGCAGGACAAGCCGGCTAGCACCCATCTACTGCTCTACCATCGAGAACTGCTGGGCAAAGTCCTCGACAGTGTCGCCGAATAGGCCCGCCTGGAAAATGGGGGCAGCAAGGGATCGTGTCCTGTTGGCCTCACCCATCTTGACCAGGTTGAGCCAAAGGTGGCGCTCCTGGACCACTAGTGTGGCCATCGTCCGCCCGGGAGACCGTGCCGTGACCTCCGTCGCTCGGAGAGCGAGGTCGGTCGTCGAGCGCAGTTCCTGCATCAATCCCGGGGCGGAACTACCCTCGTGCAGTTCCTTTAGCGCCTTGGCAGACTTGCAGGAGAGCCATGGCGTGCAGGGCGGAGGCGGCTTGTCCAGCAGCGCCGTAGGCTTCGACCGTCAGAGACGACGTAAACCTACAGGCCTTGGATGGGGCTTTGGGCACCCACGCCAGGTGGCGGCGCTCTGCGGGCATAGATGCACCGCGAGCGCCTTTATCCACCGGGGGATTGCCGAATAACCCTTGGCCGCCCCACCATCGAGGGTAGTGAGAGCGGGGAAGCTGAAAAGATCGGGACCGGGCAGTAAAAGGTGCCTCCCGCGATCTTGTCAGCTCTTCATGCACTTCCGGGAAGAAAGGAACGGGGCGGGGCGTGGCTTTGAGCGGCGCCGCGAGCCCAGGAACCAATCACAGAGCCGCGAGGGTTCAGGGAAGAGCGGTGAAATCCACTCTAACCGACGCTCGCGGCTGTCCGGGAAAGCATGTCGTCATCTCCGCGTCAGCCTGTGACTGGGCGATCGACCCCGAAGGGAGGAGCCCAGCCGAGGCTTCCGACTGGACGAGCCCGCTCTCCGATGCTGCGCTCGAGAGCTCATCACTTTCGCGGGCTCCGAATAAGAGGTCGAACTCGCCGTGAGACGAGCCGGCGGACTCACCCGGAAGCCCGATCGGGGCAGACGAGCGTGCTGGGGGATGGGAGTTCCGCGGGGGATACCCGGCGGAGGCGGTCCCATTGGGGTCCCCAAATCGCCCCCAGTGCTAGCCGCGCTGGCCTCAAACCCGTGGGTAAAAGGACCGAGGCGGGAGCCTCTGGGGTGGCTCGCTTCCTTACGAAGGCGAGCCGCGACCGCAACGTTGCCATGGACACATTCTCGCAATGAGAATGTGACCATCCACGAACGCTGTCTCCGCGTGAGCAGTGCCCAGACACGAAAGACAGTGATCGTGACCGTTAGAAGGCGAGAGATAACGAGCACAACCAGGAATAACACACAATCGGAAAAGCATCTTTAAAAAGACGCGTCTTTAAAAAGACGTTCCGTGTGTGCGCTCTTTTAGAGAAATATATACTCTTTTAGAGGGGAAAAATGCTCTTTCAGAAAATATACTCTCTAGTTTTTCTGCCGAAGCGCCCAGGGGCGTTCTCTGCAGTGCACCAGTGCAGAGGAGGGAGAAGCCGCTGAAATGCGCCGTCAGATCCAGCAGGTGAATGAACAGTAGTATTCAGCTCAATGAGCATGACCGTTCGGCTCCGAAGAGAAAATCTGAATGAGTGGTTGCATACCAGCTCCTTTTATACCCGTATGTTCGGGGGAGTGGCATGCAAATACCACTCGCCAATTTTCATTGGCCTTTTATCAAAGACCAGAGGTGTCTCGGGCTCCCAAGAGTGACCCCTAGTGTCACTACATCGACACCAACGTCGAGTGAGTGACAGATAGGGAACGGGTGATTTCAATCCCCCACCAGATCAGATAGGCTTCGTTAGTGGTCAAAATGTATTTACCAACATCAGGAGGTTTCTCAGTGTTTTGCATTCTCCTGCATCTGGGGATGCCAAAGAGGTGGTGGTATACCTGGATGCGGAGAAGGCATTTGACAGAGTGGAGTGGAGCAATTAATTTTTTTGTTTAGTTTTGGCCCAAAATACGTGTTCATGGATTCAGTTGCAGTATTCTGCTCCCAACACATCTGTTGTAACAAACAAATTGTGTTCATAATTCTTTCCACAATCAAGGGGCACAAGGCAGTGCTGCCCATTAAGCCCTCTCCTATTTGCTTTAGCTGTTGAACCACTATCCATTATGCTTAATACCTTGCAGTCTATACAGGGCATTGATAGAATGGGCATGGAATACAGGATTTCTCTGTACGTGGATGACCAGTTTTTATACATTTCAAATCCAGCGCAAAATGTCCTAAAAACAGTGCAGAAATTATCAGACTTTGGCAGGTTCCCAGGTTACAAATTATAACCCTCCAAAAGTGAGTGTTTCCTGATCAATTCCCTTGCTTTACAAATACAAGAAACTTGCCTTCCATTTTGCATGTCTAAATCTGGTTTTAAACCTGCACTTTTCCTGAGTTATATGCAAATAATTTTTTACCACTAATAAGCAAAATTAAATCTGATTTTCAGAGATGGGATACATTGCACTTATCTCTGGCAAGTTGAAATAACTGTAAAAAAAAATAAATAAAAAAAATAAATAGTTTTCTTTATGTACTTGTTTTAATCTCTCCCATTCATTCTCCCAGAGTCTCTCTTTTTTTTTTTTTTTTTTGGTTGCTGAATAAACCCATGTTATCATTTTTGTGGAGAGGAAAGAATTCTAGAAAATGTAGGGAGCTCCTTGAAAGGCAACGATCACAAGGTTTAGCTCTTCCTAATCTTATATGTTACTACTGGGCTGCAAAATATTATTTGCTGGAATAAGTCTCCGGAGACCGACTGGTGTAAAGCAGAAGCAAGAACTTGTATCTCCCCATCACTTTCTGCTCTAATAACAACGGAATTACCCTTTTCTCCTTCTCAATATACTTCAAGCCCAGTTGTAAATTCCACGCTTAGAATATTGTCTCTTTTTAGGCAAATTAACAAAGTCCAATATCTGTAATAATCATCTGTTCCCAGCTGGCAAAATGGATTGTTCTTTTGGTATAGGCCTGGCCAAGTGTGGGGATGTTTACATAGATAATACTTTTGCCAGTTTTACTAATTTACAGTTCAACTTTTCCTGTCCTTCCACCTACGTATTTATTGGAGTTGCTTCCTGCAATACATTCTCTTTAATATGATTTCTGTACTTAAAAATAAGAGACTTTAAAGAGTAGATGTATTTTTTCTTGTTTAATGGGGCTATCTGTTCTGAGGGCATGTCTTAAGCATCCCCAGACTCGCTCTAATAAACAAAAAAACAAAAAAACTTTCTCACTGTGGAAAGTTCCACATCTAATTGGATTCCAGACTGTATGTGTCTGATGCATGGAGACCAAGCCTATTGACTTACTTCTTCCACTCTTTATTTATTATAACTGCCTTTAATGGGGAAAAATGAAACATCACTTTCGAAGGAGGTAAAAGAGATTGTGATTTGACATTTTCCTATTCCATATTATTCTGTTCACTATTAGTTTCTGCTTAGATTTGATTTCTCTGTTCTGTACTCCAATACAAGAAATGGCCTTTTGTTATTTAGGCATAAGTGATCATTTGCTTTATTTATCACATTTACCTACAATTCAAAAAGAAATGTTGATTAAAAAGTGCACTTTCTATAAGGTTCATAGCATAAGGAGCATTTGAAATAGTTCACCCTTTTCTGAAATAAAAACTGATTACATCTGATAAATGTCACTAAGAATAAACTAGAGAGACACAAGGTCGCCTGTCAAAAGTATTCAAAAGATGTGGCAGAAAAAAATTGAGTCCCATTTTTTGTCCTCAACAGTTTTTATGGACCTGTCAGTCATGCATATGTAACAGATTACAGGTCATCCAAAACTTATTTGGGGTTTCTCATTCTTAAAAAAAATTAAAATAAAATAAAAATAAAAAAATCCTTCTGGTTTCCTCACATTAAAATCAAGTATTGTGATGTTTATATAATGTCACTTATGTAGAACACTTTTAGTCCCACATACATACATGAAAGAGATGCATCTTTGCATAATCTTCACATCAGTGCAGTTTTACAGTACAAATAATAGAGCTTTAATGCCTCCAGTAGGGTTGCCACCCGTCCTGTAAAATACGGGATCATCCCGTATTTAAAAATAAAATTATGCGTCCCGGACCCGATTTGTCCCGTATTTAAGCTGGTCAGATGGCATCACGGTGAAATTGTTCCAGATTGCTAATTTAACATTGATATAAATTGGAAAATGTGCCTATGGTGGGTAAAGGACCATCCGAAAAGTCCACAAATGGTGCTAAAACTGTGGATTTTTTTCTACATAAATATTCAATAAGATGAAACAATGTATGAAAACAATCACTGAGTCACAAAGACAAGTACAGGTGAAGGAAGAAAAACTAAATACGTATAAACCAACCAAAATGTTTACATAAATAAGATAAAGGAGACAAAAAATCGAAAAGATAAAAATAAATATATTTTTAACATATAAAAGATGTATATATATATATATATATTTTTTTTATAAGTCAGGGATCAGGAAAGTTCTAATTTCAGCATATAAGAAAGGGTATACAACCCACAGAATGCTATTCTGAGATGCGGGTTGCTGCTGTTTGGCGGTACGAGGGGGACCTACACAATATTAGGCAGGTGGTTTTAATGTTGTGGCTGATCGGTGTATAGTTGAGGAAGTAGCAGGATCTGAAAACTACAGTGGTCTCATAATGTATTTGGACACTTAAGTGTCTGGATGTCTTTGCATTAGACAAAGATCAAACCAAGTGTCATCTGCCAACAACTGATGATGTAAAAATTAAAAGAGACTCAAGGCACAATTTGGGTTCCACACCGGCAGAACCCTCTGGATAATCTCTAGACACTTTTTTTTCAGTTCTCAGAGTAATTTACGGTTCAGTTCCTGCAAAAATTCTAAGGACTGTCAACGGATCCTGCAGTAACCTCATCATAAGGGAAAGACTTTGAGGCATTTAAAATACAGTATTTTGAATTTCTTTGAATGAGCTACTGTAAAGGATGGGCAAGGAGGTGGCAGGAACCAGCAGAACAGTCAACGTAAACTTTAATGACATAAACTCAACTTAAAACAACATAAAACACATAGACGCACACACACAAACACAGCGGCTGTTTGTGTCTCTCTCTCTCTCCTGAACTGGCATCTCCGATTCAGGCCAGGGCACCATCCGTACTGGCCTACTTCCCCCCCATCTCTGGAGGGGAGACGTTGCCCTTCCGGCTGTTCTGCCAGCTGATGGTCCACCCCACCTCCTGGGAACCTTGGGAGAGGGGAGGGGAGGGAGAGGGGAGAGGGAAAGTGTGAGCGGGAGAGACACAGAGAGAGAGAGAGAGAGAGAGAGAGAGAGAGAGAGAGAGAGAGAGAGAGAGAGAGAGAGAGAGAAAGAAAAGAGCTGAAGAGTGTGGGATTTTTGTGGTTAAGCTGATTGATTCCTATAATAAGAATTTAATCCAGTCTTACTGGCTGAATTCAGTAAAGTGGCAGTTGTCAGTGACACACTTTAATGCTAAATAAAGCACCCAAAGTGTCAAATGCCATTGTCAAATGCTGGACTTCACTTTTGTCAAGTAATAAGCTAGTAAAAGTTCAAGAAAAGCCTAAATATCTTACACTAATTTTTCTTTTACACTAATGATGTTTTGTGCATACATATAAACTTGTCTTAGAGCATTTCACCCCTTTTTCTCCTTGTTGAATGTGATTGACTCACATGCCGAACTGATGTCAATGATTGAGAAATACAGTATGAGTCAGTGTATGGAGGAGAACGATTCACTAACATTCATTCACTAATGACACCACCATAGACTGATTTTAGCAGACAAAACATATGACCTCCTGTCACTGATTTTCCCATGAGATCAGTCTGATCCTAGAATGCATCAGTGCTCTTGGTGAGCCAATAGAAATATGAGCTAATAATGATCTCTGAGAGGGTTTCAAATGGTACAGGATGTGAAACATGAAATATATTCAAGAGTATTGAATAGCAGATGTAACTGGTTGATATAATGTACTAACATTCAGATATTTTAAATGTGGTTTAATCTTCTGGGACTGCGAGGTGCGCCCATCCAGTGACATTGAAGTTTACTTGGGGGAAAAAGTGGAGTTTCACTGATCACATGGAGGCAGAGAGCTACATAAAGGAGCATATTCTACTAAAATCAGCAGACAAATTAATCTATATAAATAATTAAGTCAAAGTATCTGGACCCTTTGTTTAATTGGTGGGTCGGTGGATGCTGTGGGGTCTGCCATCCGATTCAGTGAGGGTGTGCTGATTGCGAGCACCACGGACCGAAATGTGTGGCCCAGGAGTGGGC